>NC_081185.1:107757065-107919565 GCF_029867415.1 Vicia villosa
ATCCCTCCAAATGACACTTTTTGCGTTTCCCAAATCGGGGGGATTCGGAGGGGTGGGGAGGGAATCCGAATTTTATTTTAATATATTTACTAAAATATCCTCAGTTTTATTTTATTATTTTAAAATTATTATTTTCTTTTATGTTAGTGCTTTTCTTTTTGCGATTTTTTCTCTATTGCTTCCATCAAGTTATTATAATTATTATTCACCTTCAAATTATTTTTTATTTTTTTATTTTAATAAAAATTATAATTACTGTAATTTTTTGTTTTTCTATAATTTATTTTATGTATTCAAAAGTTGTTATCAACGCATAATTTATTTTGTGTCGAGAGTTATAATACAAATCAAGTGTACTCATTTTTTTTAATGTTATGTTGTAAGTTATGACTTTTTAATCACTCAATTATACAAATATTATTTCCAAAAAAAATATTTATGAATTTTCATCTTAATATCATCTCACTTATATAAAATTACAAAATTACAAGGATAAAATTATAAATTATTATTAAAATTACAATAATTAATCACCATGTTATAAATTATTTTATAATTTAACTTTTTTAATTGTAACATGGCTGTACAGATTTTTTTTTTGTGATTATTTTAAACTTATATATTTATTAAAATAAATGAAATAAAACTGCATAACAAAAATTTAGCCTATCAAAGTAGGAACCATGGACCCTTGGCATAGACCATGTTATATATATTTGTTAAAAAATAACTTCAAAAAGAAAAAAAATAAATTAAAAAATATTTAAATGTATTTAAATATTAATTAATATGTTTAATGTATTAGTAAATATAATGTATTAAATAAACTTAACAAATTTATATAGTTAATTGTATTTTTTATTGCATTAAATACATTTAATATTCCAAATATCTCTCTTTACTTGGCCATTGAAAATATATCACCTAATTAAGTTCTAGATAGTTAGTTATTCAACGAGAGCCCATACGTCCTTCATTCAAACTTTGTCTGCGTGAACTTATATAATAAACAATTTAGTCGCTCTTTGTTGAAAGTCTTCGAAGCTGAAAAGTCATATTCAATTGACAGGTTTTCTTGTTTTCTTTATAATATCCAAACTTATCTCTTTGAAAAGTAAGCCAACTACATTAATGGATGTGTGCATATATATATTCGTATGTGACCATCAACATTCATACAGAACTAGCAAAAACATTCATACAGAACTAGCAAAAGTGTGATAATGGCAGAAGGAAAAGGAAGAGTTTGCGTAACAGGAGGAACAGGTTTTATTGGTTCATGGATTATCAAGAAACTCCTTGAAGATGGTTACAGCGTTAATACAACTGTTAGAGCTGATCCGGGTAAGATATTAATTTGTACTATGTTTTTAAATATTAATTTGTACTATGTTTCTAATAATTACTATGTTTTTAATATTAATTTCTTTAAATTGCAGAGAAAAAGAGAGATCTTAGCTTTCTCACAAATCTTCCCGGTGCATCTGAAAAACTAAAATTTTTCAATGCCGATCTTGACGATCCAGAAAGTTTCAATGAAGCAATTGAAGGGTGTGTTGGAATATTTCACACCGCTGCTTCGGTTGATTTTGAAGAGAAAGAACCAGAAGAAGTAGTGACAAAAAGAAGCATTGCGGGAGCTTTAGGAATTCTAAAAGCATGCAAAAACTCTAAGACAGTGAAGAGGGTTGTTTACACTTCAAGTGCTTCTGCAGTTTATTGTCAAGACAAAGAAAAAGAAAAGGACGTAATGGACGAAAGTTATTGGAGTGATATAGACATTCTTAGAAATCATAAACCATTTGGTTGGGCTTATTCAGTTTCTAAGACACAAGCGGAGAAAGCTGTTCTTGAATATGGAGAACAAAATGGGTTGGATATTGTGACTATAATACCAACCATTGTTGTTGGACCCTTCATTTGTCCTAAGCTTCCTACCTCTGTTTATGGTGTACTACCTTACTTATTCGGTAATACTGACAACAGTCCAATATCTCGTTTTCATATGGTGCATGTTGATGATGTTGCACGAGCACATATATTCTTACTGGAACATCCTAATCCAAAAGGGAGATACAATTGTTCACCATTCCTTGCAACTGTTGAGGAAGTAGTTGACATCGTTTCTTCAAAACATCCTGAATTTCAAATTCCAAAGTCCAAGTGAGTTTTTTTTCTATATTCAAAATTAAAGTGATCTTTCTTTAATTGTTACTAATATTATCATTCTATTTATTTTCTTTTTCTATAGATTGCTCGAGGGACCTAAAGGTCTGGAGCTTCCACATTTAACATCAAAGAAACTCATTGATGCTGGATTTGAGTTCAAGCATACTATTGAGGAAACGTTTGAGGATGCGATTCAAAGTTGCAAGGAAAAGGGGTTTTTTTGAACATCGTATTAACAATATGTTTGATCATAATTAATAAATAAGATGTCATTAGACATGGCTTAATATTTGTATTATTTTGTATATGAGCTCTACTAAGGTCTTCCGATGGACGATGCTTTATAGATTGAGTGTTTTCTCTAGAATTTTCTCTCAATTTCGGGATTTCCAAGACTGCTATGGTTGAGTGTTTACTTTCCTTTGTCCCTTTTGTTGTACTTGGGCTTTTGCCTATCTATTTTTATTATTGTTGTTGTTTTTTACTTTTGGTGCTTCTTGTGTAAGTTTGACTTTCTGTCTTATGTTGTAAGGTTAAACTTTCTATCTTATGATAATTACTTTTCAATTAAAATATTAATGGTATTTGAACACATAAGTTTATAAATTTTAAAATTCAAATATGTGATAATACCACAGTGCTATTAAGTCGATGAAACGTCAAAATCTACGATAGAGCAATTCAATTTTGATTTTGACCCCGAAAAGTCAAAATATTACATTGTACCATTGGGTTAGAGACTTTTTGTTCACATTAAGCATAAAGAAGATAGGTTTTTTAAGGTAAAATCATATCAGGGGTCTTTTAAGTTATTTTTTTGTAACAGGTTGGTCGTTTAAGTTTTTTTTTGTAATAACTTAGTCCTTTAAGTTATCAAACGTGTGCACCGTTACCCTTTTTTAACACAATGAAGGTGCTAATTATGGATGCAATTATTTTGAGTGGTATGAAAATGATGAAGTGCAACCAGAAATAAAACAGTCACAAATTTCTAAATATTCAAAATGTGAGAAAAATATATAGAAATCAACAAAAAAGACCAAATTGTTAAAAAAACTTAAAGGACCAACCTGTTACAAAAAAATTATTTAGTGGACCTTTGGTGTAAATTTTCCTTTTTCAACTGGACATATTCATTCTTTAATTTATGTTAACTATATCATGTGGGTCCTCAAGGGTAAACAACAAAAACACTACATCATAAGAACATAATCATGCATTCTCAAATCGCTATTGACTCGTGTAGATAATATAGTTCTCAAGTCAAACAATGAAATCATATGAATTGAAAGCACACCTACAAAAATATCACTTCAAAGCTAGGGCAATGTTATTTTCTTCCATAGCCTTCACATTAGTAGACAAACCTATAAACACAACGTCATTCATGTATTTCCAAATTGACCAAACAACTCAATTCCATATCATGGAGAGGTCACACTTAATCATACGCTCATTCCAACAAAATAAACACTTGAAAAAGATATATAAGTTCCCTAGGAATAACTAAACACCACCCTAACCAACTAAAAATCACATTACAGAAGAATTATCCACCTTACATGTCACCAATAAAATGCTAGGATTAGAGCGACCCCCTACACAAAGGATAAGACTCTCTGTTTAAGAATGCTCTCTCTAGTAGGGATCTTACCTTGAAGGAGTTTCCAGAAGAACATAACCACTTTACAAGGAGTCCAATTTACCCAAATGAGATAAAGAACAAGTCCACATGATTGAGTGAGGGATCACTAGAAAGATTTAGCTTTAGGAGGGTTAAATAAGTCGAGGCTATCAAAAAATTACATCCTTAGCATGACAATACCACCAACTATCTCTATCTAAGGATATGATCAAATTTGGAATAGCTAAAAGAGGATGGTAGTTGTCTCCTACTCATAAACAAAAAGCATTTTCCTCCATATCAAATCTTAAACCAAAGCCTCATTTTCCCACAAACTAACCTCACCCATAACTCGAACTTGTTTATTAGAGATAACAATGATAACGAGCCAAGGAAACCTGGCTCTAAGAGGAGAGAGCCCAACCCAAGGATCTTTCGAAAAACAGGTGAGAAGATCATTCCTATTTTTTACAAATACTGGCTACAAACCAATCAACAAAGTCCTCAACTTTATAACCAAGAAGGGACACACCTTTCCACCAGGTAGACGTAGAACAAAAGTCATCAAACATATGACATTTTGTAAGTGTACAACTAAATTGAAGTAATACAAATTATCGTTCTCAGAGACCCATTCTATTACCAATTTCCAATACTACTATGTTTATCTAAGATGATTAATAATTTTGATTCCTGAATTTTGTTTAATTAAAATTAAAAATTAAAGGGCCAAGCCTAGGATCATGCATCCCATCAGACAAACAGAGTAAAATTCAATCTTTTAGTTTCCTCTATTTTAAACATATTTGTTTTTCAAATAAATAATAGAAGATTTTATATTGTATCTTCTTTCGAAGCAGACAATCCTACCTAAGTCTTGAAGCCTCCTATTTGAAGGTGGAGAAAAACACAAGAAAGGGGGATTGAATTGTGTTCTTTATCAATTAAAATTCCCTTTCTTTTCCTTTAACGTCTTTTCTTTCTTTCGTTTAATCATCTATTGGATTATGCTTTTGATGTTGCGGAAGCATGAAGATGTAGAACTACATAACCAATAAAATGTTCATTTTAACTTCTAAAGGATATCAAAACTTCTGACTTGCTCAATACAGTTTTGAGAAGATTTTGCTTGAATGTTCTAAGTTAAAACGAATAGTGCAGAAAGTAAAAGACACATTCATTTTTATCCTGGTTCACCTTTTGAATAAGGCTACCTCCACTTCACCTTCTTCAGGTGATTTGCCTCTCAAGAGAGGTCTTAATCCACTATAACCAGATCATGATTACAACTGCACGAACCTCCGTCGTGACTAACAATCCTGCATAGCCAACTGTTGTGACTAATCCTGCACAAGCTACCCACGAGTGACTAACCCCTAGATGACTAAATCGTTCAGTGATCCCTTCTAGATATAACGTTCATCAATCTAGTAACCTGCACAACAACGTATTGTGACTAACTCCCTGCACAGCTACCTGTTGTGACTGACTGCAATGGACTGTTCACTGATCTCCACGAGATATAATATCCATTGACTCCTGGACTTCTAACCTTCACTTGGTCTCCAAGAGATTTCCATAATGACCGCAGGCGATTGTCTTCTCAAGCTTCTAACCTAAACTGGTCGCTCAAGGCATCTTCTGGAGATTACATGAGTGCTTCTTATTCAAGCAGATTTCTCCTATTCTTAAGTACATCTGTTTATGACACAGTGACTAGAAGTCACTTCTGGTGTCTAAACATCCTATCAGAAGTTTCTAAGATATAACACACTACGAGCAACAACTCTATGTGTTTTACATTTAAATACAAGAAACATAATGTCTTGTAGTCTTCTTGTCTTCAACTTCTGGGTGAGATCTTCTTTTGAAAGCAGATAAAGAGCAGCAGCTCTTATGTTGAATGCTTCTGATTTGATCTTCTTCTTCAAATCTTCTTAAGATGATTTAGAGCAACAGCTCTATTATTGATTGCTTCTGATTTAATTCTGATCTTCTTTCCTTGAATATGGAGGTTGAATTTTTTCTTGGAGAAATCACTCCTTGTAAGACCATCTCCATTAATTCTGATTAAGCATATGTTGTGCAACTTCTCTTGCATTTGATTTTTTCTTCAGAAATATCTTTATCTTCTTTTCTTAAAATCATATACGAAGTAATAGCTCTTGGCTCTTTTAGATTTGTCTTCATCATCAACTTTTGATGCATCTTTCATGAGTGTATTGCTTAGTTCTCATGTGGAGTGTACTGCTTATTTAGCAGGATCTATTCAATCTTCAAATGAACTTCTCTTCTAATAGGATGATGTTTTTGACACTTTGTTTCATCATACGCTTCATGTATGTTGCCTCTTCTATAACTTCTGATGCATTACCATTTCTTCTTTTGTGCATCCATGCTCAGTTTCTCACTACAGATTTTCTTTTAGTATATTTCTTGTTCTTCACTCTGTAGATGTATCTTGGATACATACTCTGATGCTTATTCTAGATGCATACTTAGATGCATACAAGAACGCATACATTCATGTTTTGAAGCTTGGTCTATTTATAGAGCTTGGTATGTTACCGTTGGAGTTTAGCTGTTGAGATTTGAATATTGCTTTGAAGGCCTTCGTCTCGATTTGCTCATAAATGACAAATGTTGCTCTTGGCTGAACCTTATCTTCAACATGATGATTATAATGGATGGCGTGTTTCTTTGTTTAAGCTTGTCTTTCCAATGCGCTGCATGTGGCTTGCTTCTTCAATCAACCTTGGGAGTTGTTCCACTTAATATTGCAACCGTTTTGCTGATGATGAATTTTCTAACGGCTCTCCCTTTGATTATAAACTCTTTTGTATTTTATTCAATTTGTATGCTGAGCTGTAGATTCTTCATTTCTTTGTACGTGACTTCTACTGATGTTCGTATTTTATATGTCACCGTATCGTAGCTTCAGAACTTCTGATCTTTCTACTTGCGTGATCTTCTGATGTTTGCAAAGCTTCTTTTAATGATCTTTCTTGTTCATTTCCTTGCAGGTTCTGATGTACTTTCTGATTATGTGCTTTTTGTATGTAAATGTTGGTATTTCTTTGAAGATTATCTTGTTGAATTCTAGCTTCTTGTGATACTATTGTTGTTGCATATTCTTCTGAATGGTCTTGTTCCTCATTGTTGCTTCTTTACTTCTGATTTGCTGATCTTGACTGGTTTGACGTATTCTTAGTCAGAACATCTGATGAATGATGTTTAGCTTTGTCAATCTTCTGAATATTTTAGATGTAGTTGTTGTAATCTTTTTCTGATGAATCCTGTATAAGATTTATACCATAATATCTGCACACTAAATGAAGCCATTAGTAATAAAATTGTTACTCACAAAATATATGCTTGTTATCATCAAAACCAGATTTTGAACATAGATTTTCAATCTTGTTCTAACACTATTTTCATGGTTTGCTTCAGCCACAATATCATTTTAAGTTTGTCTATTTGTAATTAGACTACACTTTCTCAAAAATAGCTAAGCTCCATAACCAAAGTGTACGAAAAGACCAAAATACCCCAATCCAAAATTTTCCCAATTCATAAAATTTTAAGTAAAATACCAAAATTTTCAAAATCCAAGGGCGATGCCGAAAATTTGGAGGCAATACCGGAAATTTCAAAAAATAGTAAGAATTTTCGGTGATTTTGAGAAATTTACGGTAGAAAATTACAGAAATTTCAGAAATTTCGGGGATATCTTACCAAAATTTTCAAAATTTTCGGTTCTTTTGGAAGCATTTTGTACTGGAAATTTTGAAATTTCCGGTAGTTCAATTGTTTTTGAAAAATCCCGAAAATTTCATAATAACCAGTAGTTCAATTATTTTTTAAAAATCCCGGAAATTTTAGAATTTCCGGTAGTTCATTTTTTAACTAATTTTTTTTGCCTTTTTTATTTGTTTCAGTGAGGACCAGGGGTAAACGAAATATTGTTGCGGGTAGGATGACAAGAACATGGGTTGGATATTGTCACTCTTATACCAACTTTTGTTTTTGGACCCTTTATTTGTCCTAAGCTTCCTACATCTGTTTATTGTTCACTATCTTTCTTATTTGGTAAGTAATGATAAAAAAAATTTATTAATGTTTTCTCTATCTTTATATTGAGAATGTAAAATAGATCAATGTTGTAAGTGACAAGAATCCATTTGAAATGTCTCATCTTCATATTGTGCATGTTGATGATGTTGCGCGAGCACATATATTTCTGTTTGAGCATCCAAATTTGAAAGGGAGATATAATTGTTCACCATTCACTGCACCTCTTCAAGAAGTGGTTCAAATTCTTTCTCCTAAGTATCTAGAATTTGATATACCAACATTAGAGTGAGTTCAAATCTTTTTCTCCATGAATTTTTTTTTAAGAATTATGTATGTGGTATTCCTTTAATTTTAACTAATATTTAATTGGTAAAATACTTTTTTTGGTCCCTTAACTATACCCCAAGGTCCATTCTGGTACCTTATCTCTATAAAGTGTCAAAGTGGTCCTTTAATTGTTCAAAAAGGACCACGTTTTTCCTTTCTGTCAACTCCGTTTGTCAAATTTTGTTAAAAGTCTACGTGGCAGTGACATGTGGATTTGACCAAGTACTGTGACGGATTTAGCGTCGAAAAAATGGACGGTAAAAGCTATTTCTGGATTTTAATTATTTTTGTTCATCTTCTTCCCCAAAATTTTCCTTAAAAAAATCCAAAATTTTGGGGAAGAACAAAAATCCACAACATGCTCTCAACGTAACATACCCAATAACAGAACAACAACTTCGTTTAGCAGTTTCCTGCGTTGTTCAAAACAACCTCAAAGCCAAAATCGTCACCAGATTCTCACACACAATCCCATCACTCTCAAGTCCAAAACAAAATACATATATTAATCATGCTTTTTTTATAAGCACTGAAAAATACGATTCCGAAATCAAAATCAGTGCGAACAATTTGGCTGTGACAGTTGATTCAGGTGTGAGACTTCGTGAGTTGATTGATGAGGTTGAGAAAATGGGTTTAGTTTGGTGAGTGTGCCGTATTGGGAAGGGGTGACAATTGGGGGTGTTGTTAGTAGTGGTGCGCATGGGAGTTCTTGGTGGGGTAAAGGTGGTGGTTTTTATGAACAGGTTTTGGAGATTAGTGTTGTTGTTCCTGGTTCTAAATCTGAAGGGTATGCTAAGGTTTTGAGGTTGGATGAACATCATCCTTTGTTTAATGCTGCTAAGGTTTCTTACTCCAATTTTTTTTTGTGAATTTTGTAGAAAATTAGAATTGATGTTGATATTAAGAAAGGAGAGGTTTAGCAAAGGTTTATACATGGTGGTTAACGATACGATTTTCATTAAGAAATTCTGGATTTTTATTGTTATCCTCAAATTTCTTGGTTTTTTTAAGAAATTTTTTGGGGAAGAAGATGAACAAAAATAATTAAAATCCAGAAATAGCTTTTAGCGTCCGTTTTTCTGATGCTAAATCCGTCACAATACTTGGTCACAGTAATGGAGCTGACAGAAAGGACAAACATGGTCCTTTTTGAATAATTAAAGGACCACTTTGACACTTTTTAGAGATAAGGGACCAGAATGGACATTGGGATATAGTTAAGGGACCAAAAAAGGTATTTTGTCTAATTAATTTCTATTCTTTTTTAGGGAGGTGAATAAAATTAAAGGTCACAAGCTTTCACATTTAACCTCAAAAAAACTCAAGGATGTTGGATTTGAATTCAAGTATAGCGTACAATTCACTGTTGTAAGGAAAAGGGTTATCTTTGATAAAATAAAAAGGAAGAGGGATGTGTAATGTATGAGTTGACGAAGACAACCAATAATAATAGTACCCAAGTTGTATATCAAGTTTAGTAACTATTGTATGTACGAAGGAAGAGGTGAGGGAAAATGAATTTATGCATTTTAGCTCTAAGTGGGTTTATGAAGAATCAAATTAAATTAAATCCAAATCGTGATAAAAAGTGTATTCATTATGTTTTTATAATATTTCATGATCAAAATGTATGCATTTTAGCACTGTGTATGTATTCATTATCTTTCTATGCTTTCTTTCAGGTCACCTACAAGACCTAAGAAGTGAAAGTCCAATAATGATCTGAGAGGCAGCTAAACATAGAATATGTGGACTATTTTCTTTGCAAGAGCAGGTAATCTCTTACACGAATCATACAGATCAATGTGACGGCTAACCGCATCTCACACTTCACCACGCGTGTTCAGTTGTTGTTAGAATAATAACACCAATATAGATCAGAGTAGAGAGAAATACACAAAAACTTTGTTCACACATTTCAGCCAGTGATGTCTATCTCTGCAACTATAGAGTTGCTATAGTTCCTTTATTTTCTCAAATAGAGGAGGTTCAGCCTAAGCATGCTAGCTCTCTCCAGCATTGAGCATACTCCTTAAATGTTTCTTTTTCCTTATGGTCATGGTTTGCAGTTTCCTCTGGTCAGGAGCCATATCCATGTTGTATTTTTACTGTTTAAGGAAGGCCTCAGCCAAATCCCTCCACGATTGAATATAGTCCCTCTTCAAGCCCATATACCATTTTAGCGACGCTCGAATCAGACTGTCCTGAAAACAATATATCAGCAGCTTACCATTCTTCTCATGAGCAGCAATTTTATGGAAGTACATGGTCAGACGATCCTTTAGACAAGTATGCCTCTTGTATTTCTCGAAGTCAGAGAATTTGAACTTTGCGGGAACAGTCAACTCAGAGACCAAGTACAATTTCATGGTGTCAAAGCCAAAGATGTCACTTCCTTCCACTACCTTCAGCCTCTTTTCAAGGACATTGTATTTCTTTTTCACCTCCTCTACCTTATTAGTTTTCTCTTGATTGCTATTTTGAGAGCCATCAGTGTGGTACACAAACCGGTGATCGTCAAATGGAGTTTGAACCATAGTGTGGACAATTGGTTGTTGTTCATTGACTACTGGTATCTACACAACCTGCTAAGTGGAAGACCCTATCCCAACAGTATTCATGAATAGTGGAGAGTAGTTGAGAGGTAATCCAAATTATGGCCATGAAGTAGTTGCCCTCTAGGAAGGTTGTGGCTCTATAGAGAGATCAAAAATTTCATAAATCACAGTGCGTTGAGCCTGGTACTCTCTGGTGGTTAGTACTTGAAGCATTTCCATGATCTTGGCCACGGATCCTCGAAGCTCGTCTATGTCCCCTTTCCTCTTTTTATGGCCTTGCTCAATATTTTCCATCTTTCTTTGAGAAATATTATGTGTCTCATAAGGATGTCGGGGAATCACTTTGCCTTGTTAACTTCTTGGATGGAAAGAGGGGAATGAGTATTTTTGGTTTTTTTTGTGGGAAAATATGCATGCATGATGATGAATGCAGATGCATAATGCTAAAATTGAAATGCAAAGTTATGTTATGTATGGATACAATAAGGGAATGTATGACATAATTCAAACAGTCCGCGTATGGATTCCTTATGCAGGAAGGTTTCTAAGTACTTGGTACACAATGATTCCCACAATAGGGTGTCTCTATGGATTAAGAAGGTTCGAAGATTCACAGACCCCAGTTGAAGATATTACCACCACAATGACTATTCGTAAGACAATACTACCTTCAAGAGGATCTATTCTAAGTGAGATCATTGTATCAATTCAATGAGTCATATTTCTCGCAGGTCAACACTACACAACCATCGACTCCATGATTTTAGACACAGTTCCTAGAGTCACGGATCCGATTTGACAATATTACCATCATAACGACTATTCGCAAGACAATAATACCTTCGAGGGGATCTATTTTGAGTGATGTCTTTGTATCAACCCAATGAGTCCTACGTCTCTCATGTCAATACTAGACAACCATCGGTCCTAATAGCCATTGGTTTAGGGTTTTATAAAAGGTCCTTAGAGTCACATACCCCAATTGAAGATATTACTGCCACAACAACTATCCGTAAGACAATAATGCCCTCCCAAAGAGATCTACTCCAAGCGGGATTCTCGCTCCAACCCAACGAGTCCTACGTCTCGCAGGTCAAGACTACACAACTGCCATCCTAACTTAGATGTTTTCCTTTAGCTCGGCTGTAGAGTCTTTCCTCACAATGTGCCAATAACCAGAATGTTTCAACCATATGATGGATGAATAAACGTTAATAATAAGACATGTGAAATATAGAAGGAAATAAATAAACAAAGCTAACATCATCACAAAAACAACTAAACTATGGTGGACTTACTATATGAGGATGTCCTCTGCAGAATTGCCAGCTGTCGCGACGCGTAAAATTGTCCGAGCATAAGGAACGCTCAAAATACTATAGAGTTGCCATCGAAATTTATTTATTCTAAAAGGGAAAGGAAAATATCGATAAAACTCACAAAGAACGAAGGATAAGATGGTCATCGCAACCAAATTAGGATTTGAGAGTCGGATATGCAAGGGGAAGGTATTAACACCCCTCATATCCGTTGTACTCAACGAGATCCATTTAGTTAGTCTTGTGAACGAATGTTAGCATGATGTTTATTTTCGATCTTCTACTTCTTATGCGAGGAGAAAGAAAGGGAAATCTTTTTTGTTTTTTATTATTTTGCTCGTCAGGTTTTCAAAATCATGTGCCTACATATTCCCATGTGCAATGGAAAAATCAGCGTTTCGTAGTTCGGGTAGAAAACTATGTATGTGTTGATTGATTGTAATTGTAAAAAAATTATTCTAGTCGCATTTGGCCGAAAAAAGACTTGTAGATGCTCGTATGTTGTTGCTTGTGTGATGTGCGGTATGAGGGTGAGGATTGTTGTGCCAGTTGGTGTGAAATTTTTGATGAATTATTCTGAGGTTTCGTGCGTGAGAATGAGTGGGTTTTTGGGTAGAAATTTATTGTGGTGATTGTTGATGAAAAATGAGAGATTGGTAAGGTTTAAATAGGTTGAAGAGGTGAGAAATTCGGCAGGATATTAGGAGGGAAATTAAGGAGAAAATTTGAGTAAGTTTGTTAGAGATTTTGATAGGGAATTCTTTGATATGTGGCCAGTTTTTGTAGTGAGTGTGAGCCTTTGATTAAATGTGAAAGAGAGGTCAGAGGTGAGGATTTGTTTCTTTTGTATTAGTTTGAATCTATTTTGAAAGGATTTGAATTGATTTTTGAGAATGAATGAGAAAAGTGTGATTGTGTATGTATGTTGATGTTGTATGTGATGGATGTATGTGAGTTGTTATGTATTGTGTAACTGATTTTGAATCTCATTTTCTTTTGCAGCTTGCGATGGTATGTGTGTGAAGAACATAGATGATGGCATGATGCTATGGTGAAGGAAAATGTGACTGTCGAAAGAAGCGAGATCCATCTTTTCCCTTTTTTACTGCAAACTGATTTTTTTTTTTAGTGAAATGGGTTTTTATGGATAACTATTTTGCTTTTTGGTTTTTGAAAAATGGATATATGGACAAATGGATTCGGGAGTGATAAATGGATTATTGGTTTTACTAAATGGACTAAAAACTCCTAAAACTTAATTTGTGGTTTTTGGATTTGGTTATTAGATAATTTGAATTAAAATGGATTTGAATTGGATAAATGATTAAAAAAAAAAGGGACTGCGGGCTAAGTGCGGTGTGCAATTTGTCCGGTGGAATTCTGTTTCACTAGGCCGTTTTTTCCACTTTCACCAAGGCTATTTAGTAGTAGATAATAGTATTATTTTTTCTAATTCTTTTGTTCGTTGTTTGGACTCAAATTTTGGTTCGATTAAATCGAATATTTTTGAGGTGATGTCCAAAGCTTGAGTGTTTCAACTTGCAGTTGTATGGTAATAATTTTTTGAAGTTTTATCACTCAAGATACTCATTTATCGCTTTCTATAGCATAACATGTTTAGGAAACTTTTCATTTATACAATTATCATGTCATTCATTCTTTTGCATTACTTGCTTGTTGATTGAATTTTTACCTTGCCTTAAAAAGTAGGGAGTATTCACACTTTGATGTTGGTTGATCAAATTTAAGTTGGGGAGAGAAATGTTTGCTACTTATTTGGTTGTTACTATGAGGTTGAAAAGAAAAAAAAATGTGAAAAGAAATAAAAAAATAGAAAAGTTTTGAAAAAGAAAAGAAAAAATAAGTATAGAATAACATTGCAAATAAGTAGTATGATTGGTTTGACAACTTGGGATTAAAGAAGAAGTTTGATTGAGATTTTGTTATTTTAGTATTTGTGAATTGATCACTCCCTTAGGTTTAGGCAAGTTTTTGTTTCAATTAGTCTTAGGAATTATCCCTTGTTTGTTAACCAAGCCGCATTACAACCTTGAAAGTCCTAGTTATTCTTGCCTTTGTATTTTCAATATGATTTTTGGATGAATGCATAATTTAGTCAATTGTTCGCAAATTTTTGGATGAGGGTCAAAGTTCCTCCCCTTTGTGTGTTTTTCATCCCTCGATGAATTTTTGTTAGGTGCGATTCATGATGTGAGCTTGTATTATTTTAGAATTTTTAGCATGATTGTTGTACTTAGGGTTTGTTTTTGTTTACATGTTGCCGTTGTAGGATTGTGGTAAGTATTACTTTGTTTGTACATTTTTGTGTTGAACCATACATTTGTTTTTTGTTTTCGAAACTTGTTCATTCACGATTCTTTGGTTTATTACTTTTGACTCTTTGAGTTAATTAATTTCTGTTTGAGGACAAACAAGTTTAAGATGGGGAGAGTTCGATAAGTGCCAAATTGTAGTTATTTTTGTTTATAGTTTTACGGCACTTATCTTCTCTTTTTCTTCAACTAGCGCGTGAATTTACACGTTTTGGTTAGATTTGTACATATTTTATATAATTTGTTTTTTTGATTTATTTGTGTACGGTTTGATAGTTTTCTATTCATTTTGTAGGTATTGATGAGTATTTGGAGCATGAGCAATAAAGTATCGAAGACACAACTTCAAACGCGCGATTTTGAGCAATTTATCAACGAATAAGGCTCAAAAAGAATATGATAAAAATTATCAATTTTGTATATATTTAGTCATTGTTAGATAGAGCATTGAAATATCTTTCCAACGCTTCAAACCGTACGCAAATCGAAGTTACGATTCTCAAGTTATGGCCAAAATAAGATTTCAAGTTTCTGTTGAGCGGGCTTTGCGCGCTAAGCACGGTTTGCGCATTTTTGAAAGTGTATAAATAGGGAAAAAACATGTTTTTAGGGTACGTTTTGGGTTTTGAACCCTAATCCATCATAGACCATTTTTTGGTAGAGAGAGCTTCAAAACAACAAATGGAGCCTGCATCTTGTCGAATCAGAGGTGGATTCTCACCAATCGTCTTGACAACTCGAGAAGTGTCGGTTTATCTCTTTTTCCTCATTTTGTAAACTCTATTTTGTTGGATTTTTTTGTATGCTTACTCTGAACCTATGTATATTTTTTGATCATGGTGTTGTATAAAATCTGCTTTACAAATCATTGTTGATGTCTTACTTAATCTTTTTGCTTTATGTTTGGATTTGGGTTGTTATTGATATATACCTCACAAATCTTGATTAGGGATGGAAATCTATTATTTTCTAGATTCTAGAGATAGATTTAGAGCTAATAATCACTGTGGTTATCGGAGCTTAATGCTTCCATGTTTGAGTTGTGCGCGAGAGATCGCCGACGCGAGAATATGGATGTTCTTTCAACTTTGTGTTAGAGATAACCTCAGTTGTGATACGTCTCGTTGGTGCTTCAGAGATGAACACTGATGTGAGAGATACGTGATGATAATGACGAGTATTGTAGGTTCAGTGCAATTGATCGATAGGTTTAAGCTTGTGACGAGTAGTTTAAATTCATGCCTGATAAGTTTCTCCTCTCCAGAGAATGCATTTATTTTCTTGTTCATATGTTTTTAATTTAACAAACTACACCCAAACTCAAGAACGCGAGACTTGTCGAACGACAATTCAATAATCACTAATCCCTGTGGAGACGATAATTTCTCGGATAAATATTTCCAAAACTTTTGTTGTTTTCCGTTTTACCGCTCCAACACTCACTGAATGTAACTTTGAAAGGGCAATAAGAAGATGGTTTAGTACGCCAACTTCAAATTCATAGAAGGGAAAAATATAACCTATGATAGAGAAAAGTATTCCTGAAAAGGGATTGCACACCCATCATATTGACGGCAGATACTCTTACTCTCATCTTGGTAAAACACTCCTAAATTATCCCCAATAACCACTTCAGTCACATCTTTGTCAAAAACAAGTTCACGAACAAAAGATGAAACAATCTCCAATACCTCTGAATCCACCCAATCCTCTAAATAATTTTTACCATGCTTTTTTGTTGAATCTTACATGATAGCAAGCAAGCAAGTTCGAACACTCAATATCTCAGAAATCATAGAAAAGGGGAACGAGAGCAAAGGGGAATGTCGAACAATAGAACTTATAAGAAAGAGAAATCAAACATGTAAGGACAATGGTAACGAACAAAATAATATAAGCTTGATCCAACACTTAAACAAAAACACTCCAATAGATAAAAGAAACGGAAACACCCTCTTTTGTAGATAGCAGCAAAAAAAGGTAAAATCATGCTTCGAAAGCCCTTTATACCTTGATTGAGCACTGAGGATCGTGCAATCACCCTGCACTACCAACGATGGATATCTTCTCAAAAGTGGTACAAAAGTACTTGATTTCCACAAAGAATGAGAAAAATCATTGCTAACTAGTGTAGGGATATTACTCAAACATTCCCAGCATCACGTTACGTCATACAAGGGAGACAATTAATCCGCTTATTACCAAAAGTGGCAACGTTCCGTCAAATATGCCCTTGTACAAGGACTTTATGGTTGTATAAAGATACATGTCACAAGCCCTCGCCCTACAAAGCATAACCAAAGGCTCAGTGACAACTATTCCAAGTCTCCCACAAGGCCCAATAAGTGAAGGTCCAATAATGATCAGAGGCAGCATTTAGCGTAGCACATGTATATTTTTTTCTTCGAAGGAGCGGGTAAACACTCACGTGAGCACTCTACCAACTATTATGATCAATTTAACAACTGATCAAATCTCATGCTTATCCACACGCGTTTAATTGCCAACCATTTTTACTATTTAAATAGAGCAATGATGGAAAAATGAGGGGGATGAAAAAGAAAAAATGCCTACGAATGAAGATGAGTTGGTGGTTTAATCTCTTGAAAATGACAAGGAGATATGAACGAGAAAAGGATATGAACGGGAAAAGGGAATTGACTATAATGAGGTATTTGCTCCAATAGATTGGTGAGTACAACTAGAACAGTAATTGCTCTAGTTGCCAAAAATGGATCGACTTTATTTCAACTTGACGTAAAAAAGTGTCTTCCTATATGAAGAATGTAACGTCCCGAATTTAATTAATTATTTAATTAAATTGATCAAGGATTTATTCGTTGGAATTAGTTGAAGTCGGGATTTATCGGTATTATTCTAAAGGCGTAATTGGATTAATGTGTTGATTGGAGCAGTTAAGTTATGGTCGGATTAGTCGGAGAATTACAATTCCGAGTTAGTATTATTTGCGTTATGGATTGATTGTAGTTATGGAATATTATTGGAAATAATATTCGTTATGTTATGTGATTATTTATTTATGTGTGTTATTTGGCTTAATTAAGTAATTAGAGGAATATTACGAATTGGGCCTAAGTGGAAGAAATATAACACAATGGATGGGTTATGGGTTAAGCCCATTAGTGAGATAGTGAAGGTTAGGGTTTTAGAGATTGAGTCTCATAACTTATTTTGGTGGAAAGAAGAGAAAGAAGAGAAAGAAGGGAAGGAAGAGGAAAGCTAGAGCATGAAGGAGAAGAACTTCATTGAAGAAGGTGAAGCTTTTGCTAAGGTAAGGGTGGGGTTATTACTCTCTAAGGGTTGGCATGATGATGAGTATGGTAGAGATTAGGTTTCATAATTGAAATCCATGAATGTGTGTAGAATTGCAATATTGATGAATATTGGAATTGATAATGGTTTGCTGCGAATTTGATGTATTATTAGAGGTTTAGATGAGTGGATGATGTTGTGATTTGTGTTCAACCTTTAACCTTTCAATTTCCTAGTTTTAGAAATGTTAGGGTTTGTGTTAGATTTCATGAAATTGGTGCTCTAAACATGTATTGATATGATTTGATGGTGATAAATGATGTATACTGATCATATATGCTTTGAATTGTTGATTGAAAGTGATTTTGGGTGGAGATATAGCATTTTCGTAGGTCTGTTCACTGCTGTATTTTTCTGCATAATCGCGCGGCCGTTAAGCGGGCTCCAGCCCGCTGGGCCAACTCTACTGTCATGAATTTTTGTGAAACTTCAAAATGTCATAAATTTTGATCTATAACTCCGTTTTATGCATCGTTCAAAGTGTTGGGAAGCTAATGAAATTATCTATATGATAGAAGTAGAATGGTTAGCATATGATGAATAAATTATGATGTTGTTAACATGTAATTATGTATATGTGCGTTATAACTTGATAATTTGTGAATAACATTGTGATGGCATGTTATGTGGTGTAATATTCATGATGTGTGTGAATGAATATGTGTTATTTGAATGTTCTTGTGGAGAATGATTACTTTACGACTTAATTATGATGTGGTTGTTTTAATAACATGTATGTATGTGAATATGTGTTATGACTTGATGAAATGTGAGTAACATGTGTTGATATGATACGTTGTAATTGATTCATATTGTGTACCGTAATGAATTGATGAGGATGTGCACAAATGTATTGGAAATTGTTTACTGCATGTATAATGAGATGTTGAATTGGTGAACACTATGGGTATGATTTATATGTGAGTGATAACATGTTACTTGAATCGTATTTATGTAATATGTGAATTGGTGTTGATTGATAATAATATTGTTGGCATGATATGTGATATGATATTCATGATGAGTATGAATGATTATATGCTAATTGTTGTAATATGTTGAATTGTTGTTCTTGCCATAACATGATGAATTTGTCGTTGTTGTTGTAGACCCTATGGTCAATGTTGATAAGTTGTACTGTGATGTATTGTGAAGTGAATTAATGTTGTATGATGATATGACATAGCGACGTGATTGCGAAGTGATGTATTGTTGTATGATGTGTGTAACATAACGACGTGATTGTGAGGTGATGCATTCTTACGAATGATGATGATTTTGTTGTTGAAGTTCGACATTTAATTGATAATGTTCGATGGTGATTTAGACAATGTTGTGACGTATTGCTTATGTGGTATTTGTGGATGTTGCATTCATTGAGTCACATCCATTGCATAAAAGAGACGTGGCCTTAATGGCAAAAGCAATGATGCCTTAACGGCAAATAGCGACGTGTGCCCAATAGAAAATTTTGAGACGTGGGAGTTTTACTCCAAATGGTACCACATGCATTTGCATAAGTCGAGTCGTATTTGAATTGCATTTACATTGTGTTGTTTTGTGTTTGGATTGTTGAAACGATGAGATGTTTGTTGTGACGTGATGATAAGATGTTTGTTGTGACATGATGATATTATAATTGTGAATTTGAATATGTTATCCTAATTGATTAATGACATTGTTGTCGTTTTGAAAGTTGTATTATATTGGTAAGCTGTTTTGCAATGAAAAGTGTTGTAAGATGTTATGTGATGCGAAGTGGTGAAATTATGTATGATTTATATCTCCTATATTATTTATCATGCATTCCTTTATATTGTAAGATACCTCACTCCTTTGCTGATATTTCCCCTACCATGGAAAATGGGCAGGTACTCAAGATTAACTAAGGATGTTCGAAGTGACTTCATGAAGTCTTTATGTTGCTTTATGGCAAGTCGAGTTGGTGTCTATTGCTCTGATACGTAGCACTCGAGGGGGATTAGTCGTTATTTTTTAATTGTATTCCATGATGACATTTGTTTTAAGTTGAATTGAAAGATGTTTATAAGTTGAAATTGGAAGTTGTTGGATAAAGTTTTGTTTCTGAATGCTATGTATCTTTGTTAAATGCAATATAAGTATGTTTGTTTGGTTAAGTCGAAATGTGACATCCCATCGTTTGATGAATATTTTTAAATGCACTCTGATTTTCGCTTATAATTGCGGGGTAGAATTGGGGTGTTACAAAGAACTCATTGAGGTTGTCTACATTGCACAACGGCTTTGGCTAATATGCATAAGGATTTTACTTATACACCATGCATAAGCCTACATAAGCCATTGGATCATATTTTTAATCCAATATTGAGTATTGAATATTGAGTATTGAGTGGTGAGTATTGAGTATTGAGTAAGAACAATTGATGTCTGGAATTTGATCCAATGATCCAAGGGTCCATAATAATCTATGCATGGTGCATAGATTTTTATCTATGCACAGTAACTGCACCCTTGCACAACCACGAGAATATGAAGCAAAAATAAATGAAGAAATGGTCTATTAGCTTAATAAGGAATTGTACAATCTTAAACAAGCTTCAAGAGTGTGGTTCATCAGAATTGAAGGTTACTTCGTCAAGCAGGGGTTCAATCGAAGCAGCCACAAATACACATTGTTCGTGAAGAAATGAGCGCAAGACAAAATAATCATTGTAAGTCTTTATTTTGATGATCTTGTATTTACTAGGAATGGTAAAAATATGCTGAAATAGTTGAAAAATTCCATGAAAAAGGAGTTTAAAATGATTGGTTTGGGATAAATGAAGTACTTTTTGGGAGTAGAAGTAAGTCTAGAAGCAGATGGCATTCACATTTGTCAAAAGAAGTATGTTGAAGACATTCTTGCTAAATTTGGAATGACCAATTGTAATTGAGTGAAGAATCCAACGGTCCAAAGCAATAAGCTCTCAAAACAAGATGGAGGAAGAGAGGCACACCCAACTTTATTCAAGCAAATGGTTGGCATCCAGGGGCGACGCTAGCGCCCGGCGAGGTAGGGCTGCTGCCCAGGCTCTTCCTTCTCTCAGCTTGAACTTCAAAATCTCATCGCAGTGGTCTTTCTCTCACTCAGGAAATCGAAACTGCTCTAGGGAGTAGTCGCAGAACAGTTATGGTGTTTAAATATCGAATCGTCGCGAGTTCTCTTCTTCTTTATTTTCTTTCACTTTTAAGCTTAATTTTCGATGCGAAATCGTTGTTGTGATGTTATTCATTGTTGTTGCAGGTTGTGGTTTATTAATCGGTGAAGAATTGTTGCTGAACTTATCGTTTCGCGCTATGCACATCAAGTGTTCGGTGAAATGCCTGAACCATGTTGTTTTTTTTTTTTGTGCTGACTGGTTGCAGGTCTGAGTTGCTTTTATCGTGTTGTGATCGATTGTGGTTCACAAATTGATGGAGAATTGGTGTGGTATCAGCTGTTTAACATCTTTCAAATCAAACATGTGTAAACTACAACATGAGTCTAATTATTTTCAACCTATTGTTAATGCATTTGTGTCATCTGTACAGCGAGGATTACTTCACTATCTAACAACTAATCTACACCTCTTTTTACTGAGTGTCTTGTATTTCATCCATAAAAGCCAGGTTGAACTTTTCTGCGTACATCACCTGATAAATTGCTCCTTAGAATCTATGGAGGAGTTCATATTTGATGAAACAAGTCAGATTTCGTTTTCCCTGAATTAGTGGCTCTTGAAACTGATTAATTTCTGATCACCATTATTTTATTAAACAACCCAAATATATATATATATATATATATATATATATATATATATATATATATATATATATATATATATATATATATATATATATATATATATATATATATATATATATACACTAGTTGTACATTAGAAAGGGGTCCTCAAAACTTGGAGATACTGCATCATCATATCCTGTATTGCATTTCAATTTCAATTTTTTTGTGAATTGCTATTAGTTGCTAAAGGGATGATTTTTGTAGATAATCGGGCAAAATTTGATGCTCTACAAACAGAAGGTGGTGCTCCGCGAAGGAGCCTCCGTAGTCATCCTCTTTTCTTTGGTATAACAATGGGACTGCTTTCTGAAATTATAAATTCTTGGTAAGTATTTCTACCTTTGTTTGAAGATCTTAGACACCATGCTTGCTTTAAGGTTGAAAAAAGCCAGGCAGACTAATCACTTGGTGTTTTAAATGGGACAACCCCCACTTTGGAGCTGAAATCTTCAAAATATATAAGACTTATCCTACTTTGCAGGTGCACAAAGGTGTTGAGGTTTGCATACAAGAGATTTTATGGACTTATTATGAAGACATGATCCATAGTAAGTTAGTTTCTTTTTGTCTACTTTGGGTTGGAATGAGTTTATTTTTGCCCAGGCTTTATAACTTTTCTGGCTTCACCACTGTTGGCAGCCTCATGTACTCCATATTACGATGATAAGGTCTGATTTGATGTAGAATGTATGCATAATCAACAAATTCATAAGCCTATGGAAGTTCACATGCTTGCAACTAAAAGAATCTTGAGGTACATATGGCACACTACCAAGCTAGGCATATTCTACAAGAAGGGGAGCAAGGATGAAATCACATCCTACACCCATTGTGACTATGTCGGGGCTACTACAGACTTCAAGAGTACTTCTAGCCATACTTTTATGATGAGTGGTTGAAAAGTGGCTTGAACTCATAAAAAGGCTAAAACCATGCACACTCTTATATCACAGACTCAAAAAAAATCAAGAACTAAAACTTACATTGAACTCATAAAAAGATTATTAGCACTTCTAACATATTCCCTATCTTGATACATTGATGATGATCCCTTATAATTTTAATTACGAGCACAAACAAAGGACGAGCAATATGTTTGCACAGCAGTCAAAACCAAAAACACAATAGCTGCCAAAGCTGTCAACATTTTCCCATAAGAAGACATTTTTGAGCTTGAGTGCTTTTATATTTAATATTCACCCTTTTAATCACTTGGTCCAAATTTTGAACCTTTATTGGCCTAATTGATTTTCCCATCAACCCATTAAAAAGTTGTGCAACACCTTCATAACTCATTTCAGCTTCAATTATTTTCTCACTAACCAATAGTTTCACATCTTCTGGAGTGTCTATAATAGCTCTCATTAATTCAATGTATATACCTTGTGAAAATTAGCCCTTTGGATTTAATCAATGATTCATAAGCCATGAGATTTCTTATGATTACTTCTGAATTCATGTCTAGTTTGATAATGGGCAACTTGAAATGACACTTAATTTCATCGAAATCAATGGATGAGATTCCGTTTTCACTTTTATCTGACGGTTGGAATTTGATTCCAGCTTTGTGAAGTTCGGTTACAGATGGGATGGTTACATTTGATATGTTGTTGTCCCAATTTGTTGAGTAATCCTCTTTTATAATGTTTTCACTTGTTTTCTTAATTTCTCCGACAATTTTTGTCCAAGGTTTAATGTAGGAAAATTTAGTTTTGCTCTTTAATAAGAAATCATATATCACCTCAACAAAAGAGTTAATGAAATTTAATAGTTTCACTAATGGGCGGAACGCCCATTTACTAAATAAAGTTTTCAATATCCAAAAAGATACGGTGAAAATGAACTTTATAATAAAACCTATTATAATGAAAATAGCTAAAAAAAATGCAAGAAAAATGATGCAAGCAGAATAACATGTAAAACTTACTTCTTTTTTGTCATTAGGTAGAGTCTCATGTTCAGATTGCGGCTCGGTCTTAGGCTCAGACTCAGATTGAGGTTTGGATGTTGACTCTGACTCAAGTTTAGATTGTGGTTTAGAATTAGACTCAGACTCCGACTGAGGTTTGGATGTAGACTCGGAGTCAAACTTAAATTGTGGTTTGGACTTTGACTCAGACTCAGACTGAGGTTTGGATGTAGACTCTGACTCAAACTTAGATAGTGGTTTAGACTTAAACTCAGATTCAGATTGTGGCTCTGACTTGGATTTGGTTTTGAGTTTTAGATCAAACTCTAGTTCCGACCTGGATTTGGTTTTGATTTTTAGATCAGACTCGGGAGTTTGTTCAGGATCAGAATGATTTGGTACAAAGCAATAATGTTAAAATATTTAACATCGTTTAAGGAAAATGGCTTGAAAGGATAAATTTGAAACAGTTAGTAAAGTTGACGGACCTAAGTTGTCATTTTTAAAAGTAAGGAATAAATATGATTCCCAACCAAGAGATATAGGATGAAAAAAATATTAAACCTAATTTTAATATCAGTGATAGAAAGTCGTGGTTGTCAAAGGTGGTTGAAAACGACTCTCGATGTGGTGATAGACAGACAAATGACTACAATAGTCAAAATAATAATAGACAAGTATATGATTACAAAAGTCAAAGTGGTGATTAAAAGTCATGCGGTTGCATAGTGGTTGGAGGTAGTCAAAGTAGTGTTCAATTGTCATTATAGTGCGGTTCGATTAGTGGTTGGTGGTGGTCAAAGTAGTGTTTAGTGGTGGCCATGAAAAAAGTGGTTGCAACAACTAGTAATTGGTGGACATTTGGACACAATCGATGAGTGAGGTGTTTGAAGGTAGTTGAAGTCGTGTTTGGTGGTGATTGAAGTATAAGTAAGAGTAGTAATTAGTGATGGTTGGAGGTTACAACTGCAACGGTTGGACATGGGCCAGATTGGGGTTTACATATACCTAAAGTGGTGTTCGGACATAACTAAAGTAATGATTGATGGTGGTCACAAATGTGGTGGTCACAAAATGCCTAGAATGATATTTGTCGATTAAAATAATTGTTAAAATAATCATTAATAGCATCGGTGATAATTGTAACGACGGTCAACAATCTTCTATAGTGACAAATTAAAAAACATGTCTATAAATTAAAAAAACTATAAAAATTTAAGATTAAGTTGAAAATTATTTTTAATTAAGTAAAAATATTATTTCATCGTCATTTTAAGTCACACTTATTTTTCAAAACAAATTGTAATCACCCTAACAGTCACTTTAAAAAGAAATTCTAAAATATTTCAATACTATAATTTATTGATAAGTTATTTCACTTCTTACTATACGTTCATAACCATTTAAACATTCACTCAATTTTAGTGAAATAAGACATTTCTTTCATTATTATGTAGAAATACTATGTAGTTGAAGTACTACCAACTGGCCCGTCTAGCTCAGTTGGTAGAGCGCAAGGCTCTTAACCTTGTGGTCGTGGGTTCGAGCCCCACGGTGGGCGAAATGTTTTTGTGTTTATTCTTCAATTAATTTCATTTGTTACTTCAGCTTTGCTGTATAATTTCCAAGTCACGTGTGAGCTTCATTTTACTTGCATAGTTATTCTTTTTAATCAAGAGTTTGATTGCATATTTGACTATCAAGATTAGTTCTTCAATAAAATTCAAATTCTCAACTTTTCAGAAAATTATTTCATGTAAAACTCAAGAAATTTTTAAAGGCAACAAACACACCTATCTTTCAATTATATTTTCATGATAGAAACAAGAATAAAGTTACATCATAAACTAAACACGATTAAGATGGAATTATGGAAATTTATAATTCACAATGGAGAATGGAAATGACTAAGTCATATTTGGAAGGTAAAATAATGGAACTATGAATAAGACCGAAGTGAAGAAGACAACAACTTATCAAATAGATAGTATAATTAGTCGGAATGAGCAACTAGCATTTGAAAGGTAGTTGAATAGACGCATGAGTTATTTGCAATGCAAACACGATTTTAAAAGACAAATGAGTTTGCTTTGGCTTTTCTCCTTTATGATCGGGCAATCAATCTCGATAAATTTGCTTCTTTCATGAAAAGTTGGACTATGAACAAGGTAGATGGCAAACTTGCTATCATAGTAAATGGAAACAATATTAGTAATTGGAATGTCAGGTTTATTATTGCATTTTATGTATTATGCCTTGCTATTTAATGTACTTTATGTGCTTAGTTTGGTTGTATCTTTATTACTCTAGGTACATTATTTACTTATTTTAGTTGTAACCTTACTACTCATGCATTATATGTGCTAATTATGATATTTAATGCATTATTATCATGTTAAAATATTGATGCAACTTATTTGCAACATAGACTTAAAACATGTTTATCTTCTTCCCTAACCTTTGGACATTCTTCTTCATCTTCTATAAAACATGTTTATTATGAAAAAATTTATCACTGATATATTATGTTAAAATACTGATAACAACTTTATCAATAACCCATGCCCACAATTTGTAATGATTCTAACACTTCAATATGAAGAGAGGAATAAAAAATGCAAGAGAAAGTTCGAAGATCAAACAATGGAGAAATTTGAGGGTTGATATTTTGAACAAAGAAGGGAGAAGAAATCGCAAGGCATGAGAGAAATGTAATTAGGGAATCTGATTTCCAAACAAATCAGAATTTAAATGACGTGTTTTAAATTTAATTATAAAATAACAAATAAATACAACATGTTAATGTCGTATCACTTATTTTGTTAAATGTGTTTAAGGAGACCAAAATTAAAACATTATAATATAATATTTTAAATTAACATTCTATATGAAAATGATGCCACAAATATTATATTGAATTGATTTAAAATAAGTATTTGGAGTTCAAACCATAATTTCCAATTATTTCCCAACTCAACCACCATTTTCATTCCATGACTAGAAAATTGAAAGGAGTATAACCCTCACCATAGTGCAGTAAATATGAAAAGGATTTTAAAATGAAAACAGTATGATAATAAGGAGCGACATGTCCGATAATTCCTCTTCCAAAGTTACTAACAATTTACTCTTCTCGCATTACCTCTTCATTCAATTCCGACTAATTAGCAGCATAGCAAAATCAAAATAAACAAAATCATCTATGTCTGTACAAACTATTAGTCGCAAAAATTCGAATGACCGAAGTCAAAGCAGCAACACAAGGACTAGTCCCTTTTTCACCTCATCCTCGTTTCTCATTCATCTTTTTTCCAAGATATCATCATGCCTTTAAGCATATATTAGTTGTCAGCACTATCATATGATATGATGCACTAGTATATACTAGTTCACGATGGAGCTGCCCACAACTTCACTTTCTTGTCAACACTGGCTGTGGCTAAAACCAAGACTTTTTCTTTTCCTGAAAAATGAAGCAGAGTGTTTAATATCAATAAACTACATGGAAAATCAAAAAGAGTAGAGAAGGATTAGAAGCTGTACCCATTGGAATAGTTTTAGGGCCCCAAGAAATGTCTGTAATCTCACCTGCAAGTGAAGAAAATAATCAATGATTGAGGGACCCTAAATGGTTAAGCATTTCGTTTTTTCTTTAATAACAATTGTAAGAAACGTAGAAGATTCAATTTTCGGGCTACATACCATCATGAGCTTTTTCAGCTGTATCCAAAACCTTTCCGGTCTCAACACTTAACCATTGCAATGTAGAACCATGGGTTGCAGCCAAAAATTTGCCATCAGGTGAAATACTGAGGCGATCATAGTGCAATGTAGTACCGGTAGAATCATGAAGAGGAATTGGGAACACCTTCAGTGTCTTGGGATCCTCATCCATATGATAGCGAACTTCAAGATACAAGGACAAATACAACGAAACAAAATGATATAATTAACAAGCCAACCCCTTAGAAATAAAACCAGTTTGACAAGTGAAAAAAAAAAAATCAAATTTTGCTAACCGTTGATATTCCATATTCTTAAGGAACCATCCTTGGATGCTGTAATTATTTGCTCAGAGTTTGGAGAAAAGCATAACCAAGTTACTGCACTCTGAACAAAGGAAAGTAATAAAATCATTGATCATATCAAATAAATAACGTATTACGATGAAGACCTTGTGAAGAAAGGAGTGCATTTACAAAAAAAAAAAAATTAGTTCATTTTCTCGAGCAAGTTAAACAATGTCACTGTGTTATTTCTTCTTTCTACCTCAGGGAAATATCGCATTTCGGCATACAACTGAATACATTTGATTTAGAACTTGGAGAATATAATGCATTGGACGGAAAATATATTTCAATTTTTCGACTTGCAAAATCTATTCATCAAGTCAAAACCAGGCTTAACAAGAATTCTAAATAACTGAAAAATTATAGAACTAAATTTTAAACCTTGTGCCCCTTAAGCTGCATAACATTTGAAACTTCCTTGACAGATCCATCTTTTGCATATACAATCTCCCAGACCTGCAAGACATTGTAAGCATGCAATACTGAAGAACATATAAATAAGCATAAATAACAGTGAACAACTTTTTGGTGGCATAAATTGGTTGCAACCAAATAGTAGGGAAGGGATCATTAGTGCCACAACCTTTTGCATTACTTCAAAACATGATCTAAGATTGCTAGCATAAAAAACTGTTGAGTGCCTATATTATACACCTAATTCAGTTTTGGTCCCTATAAAAAGGCATTGCAGCTTTGAGTCCCTATTATTATTATTATTATCAAGGTTCATGATTGGGATCTTGCATAAGATTGGGACTCAGGAGGGGACAGTAAGATCGTAAATTCAGGCACATTTTTAAGGGCATAGCAAGGCACCATTTATTGACTACGAGCCACTAGGAAGTACTTTTGTCTATCACAGGAAGATTGTTGCAGGGGACACTGTTTTTTAGAGTAGAAAACAGGATCTTTGAGTTAATTCAATTCAAATGCAGAAAGGTCTTGGTGTTGGCCTTGAGGAAACCTCGGTGTGGATCTGATTGGAGGAAACTGTCACATATGTTTGTTTGAACATATCGAAGAGAAATAGTAACGGCAATGGTTTGAACCCAAGAGCGAATACCATTGGAGGAAAAGGTGAGGCCAGAAGCAGTTATGAACACTTTAACTCTTGATGCAATAAGTAACCTTTGGGGTTTCTTACCATCCTTGGACAATTACAAAGATCTTGCTTTGCCCTTTTTTCTCTCTATCTTAATTTCTAGGAAACATCCTTCTTATGCCCAGCCTTTTTGACTAGTTTTTCTACTTGAATGGATAAAAACCAACATCTTGAGTTTCAATTTGTTTTTATCGCTGGCCACCATAGAAAATTACTTGGTCCCAAATACTAACCATTCATAAAACTAAAGTAAAAAAGATCACATAAATGTAGAGGGTGAGGATAATTAGATTGGGGGGGGGGGGGGGGGTGATTCTGCGATTGGATATTCAAAAGCATGAAAATAATATCGGAGTCAGTTAACGTCCATTCCGTGTTGCTTATTTTCTTCATTCTTTCATTTGAATAGTAATAAATAAATGCATAAGAGAATTTTCAAGGCTAACACCAAATGGAATAAAACCTAATGGACACAATCTCATTGCAGAGATGAGGACGAGGACTAAATCTGGATTCCAACTTGAGCTATTAAAAGATGTGAGAGGAACCCTAAAGGATGTATCCTATTTCATACTATATGTGTATGAAACTAGTTATGTTTGTGAGTTCTGTGTGTATACATCAAAGAACAGCATATCCAAATGAATTAAATAGATATTCACCTTAACATCTGCAGTAAACGCTGCAGCTGCAATGAAGCGCCCATTGGGAGATATAGTAGCCATGTTATTTTTAAGTTGATTTGTATCCACATGCCCCAAACTCTTCCCAGTTTTTCCATGCCAAAGAATGATGTCAGTCCCTGAATTTAAAATTAAATGTTAGGATAGAGATTGTAGAAAGTCATTATTGAGCATAATGTTGCAATGTGTAACAATAGTGATAACTGATAACAATTTCATAAGCAATTCCCAATGAAAGTAAAAAGAACAGAGCATTTATTTAGAGAGAAGCACAGATCTTCACACAACAACCAAATTTTAGTTAATAATTTTATTGATCGCAAAAAACATTTTCTTCTATGTTCTAATGCAGGGTGATAACATCAAGATACCTTCTGAACACGAGGCAATTAATGCACTTCCATCAGCACTGCCATAAGTGGCGGAGGTTCCAAACATAGTAATTATTGCTTTTTTATCGTGAACTTTGTGATGTTCCCACTTAATCTCTGGGAGAGGAAGCTTTGTTTGTGGCTTATCTTCAGAAGCTTTAGGTTTGTCTTCACCATACATGTACAATGAACAGCCAGTGAGACTGTGCAATGACACAACAATGGAGGATGCATCATCAGAAAAAGCAACTGCAGTTGGATGACCTCCAGGAGGTAAATTAATTCTATGGAACCTGCAAGATTTGAGAAAAAAAATTTAGCAAATAGAATATGATTGACATTACAAGAGGCTGTTGGAATTCACATACTTGAAACTTTTACTCGAAGCATCCTCCAACTTGAATACTCTCACCACTCCATCAGCACAAGCTGTTTGCACAGATTATATAGAGTAAGATTGTAAGAGAAACGTTCAAATGGTCATACAAGTTAAAATTAAAAACAAGACAATTTGAACAACTAGGAGTACTATGTCATAATACTCACAGAAGCTTAATCAGACTTCAGGAAGCAAGAATGATAGATAAAAAATACAAATCAACCAATGTAATTACTTTCAGCTGGTTTTATGTTTACAGCTGGTTTTATTTTGCCAGCTTTTAGTGGTTTTATGTTTTCCCATTTCCCTCAACTTTAATAGTATTTCTTCCTCGCTTGAACATGTTTGTGGAATAAAACTATTTTTGTGGCTGCTAAGCCCCTGATGTTTTATGTATAATTTCTTTTATGAAGAGACATTGAATAACTATGCTGTGTCATAAACAATGTAAGCAAATTCAGCAACCCCCTCTTAATTCCAATCTTGGATTGGATACATGTTCCAGTTCACGGTGAATCAGTTTTATGAACAGAGACCAAAACTTATGCTCTTAAACTAAAAAATAGAACATGTCTACTTCGCAACGAAATTAATCAAAGTGGGCAAGAGAGGGAGAGACTTTTTATTCTCTGTAATACAAATGAAGAAACCAATAGAAAGGGGGCAGGAGAGACAGTTTGGTAATACTGTAAGAGGTGAAATTAAGGGGGAGATGTTTGTGTTAGCAAACCATTCTTGCATGAGCACATGCCTATTGGCTATGAAACACCAACACAAACAACATGGGACACAACTCTTACACTGACACTGAAGTAAACTTAGCGAGGGCCATATGTGATCATTTTCATGAAGGTTGATAAAATCATAATGGTAGTAACTATAAACATCACTACATATATCTTCAGTTGATGAAATCATGAATCTACGGACATAAACTACAAATGTCTTTTTATGAATAAAAACATGCTTAAATACCTGTTGCTAAGTTGCGTCCATCGGGAGAGAAGCTGAGCCCTGTAACTGCATCACCATGGCCTTTCAAGGTATTCAAATCCAACGGATGATGCCGCTTGCTTTGATCCTTATGTTCCAAAAACAAAAGGTTAAGACAAGCAAAAACCAAACAATAAAATAAATCACAGAAAGTCTCTGATTCCCAAAATATGATGTGTTTTGTTTATTCAACAAAACATCAAAATGACAGCTGAAAATTGAAGACCCAAAGCAACAACTTATGATCCTTAAGCTTCACCAACACCGATGTATTGACAAAATCTATAACTTCTCATCAATCATCAGAAATTAACTTAAACTTCCACAAAACAAACTTCCACAAAACAATATCTAGTAAACACTTGAAGAAGCACTCAAACAACACCAATCCAAACTCGAGACTAAGTGCATGCTTAGATTCACTTTTGGGAGAGCCAAAAGTGATTATGAAGACTTAAATCAATTTGTGTATGCTTCAATGCTTGTAAGTTTTCAACTAGAGCTGATTTTGTCTCTAGAATTGATTCTAACTTGTAGTTAGAATTTGTAGTTTTTGCTTCCAAACATGATTTCTACATTTAAATTTATTATTCAACTCACTTTCACTATCAAAAATCAATTTGTACTAAACTCACTTTTAACTAAAATTAATTTTACAAAATTAAAAACAATTTTGTCACCAAATTAACCAAAGTTCAAAACCCTAAAATGTAAAGCAAGTGTCCGAATTAGAATCACACCATCTTCACAAACACCTCAATAATACTTCTACACTATGAAGCATGCACACCCCGATCTCTACCCTACCACTAACACGTCAACACCAATAATAATTGAAAAAAATGAATAAATTAAATGTAATTACAAGTGTCGGTGCAGGTGACCGACACCTTTTTTCAAAGGTGTCAGTGCTACATAGCTTCTACAGATTCCATAGACACCCTAAAAAGGAAAAGTAAGCTTCTTTCACTTCAATAAACAACCCCACTTTCATAATCTAAACCAGACATTCCTAAACTGATATATTACTCGATTTACATAATACCCCCACATAAAATCAACCATGCATGAGCTGTAAATTAAAACTAATCATGAACATTAACATAAAAATCAAGCTATCAGACTAAAATCTAATCAAATCTCATACAATCACTTACAGAACTACAAAACATAGCAATTGAACCAATTACAAGTCAATGAAAAACAAAGATAACTGAAATTGGGAAAGGAAAAAGACCTTGTCAGAGGAATGGTGTTTAGGGTTAGACTTTTTATTTGGAAGGGGTTTTGAAGAGGAAGTGATTGGGTTTGGATTTGGATTTGGATTAGCATTTGCGATGGATCGGACGTCGGATTGGCGTTTCCGGTAATAGGTGTTGAAGAAGAGGAGGGCAATGATGGCACCGAGAAGAAGCGAAAACGCGACAATGGGTAAGAGTTCGTCCATTTTCTGATCGAGATTTGATTAAGGTTTTGGGTGAAAACGGAAATGGCGGGGGTTTTATACGAGGAGAATGTGAAGAGAGAGTTTGGTCGTTGCACACGTGGGATATTACTACACCTTCTATCTATCTATATGTCTTTTGAGGGGATTTTTACTTTAAGATTTTAATTTAGAAACTAAATGTTGAATTAATTTTTTATTTAATTTAAGAAAGACATAATTAGTCCTAAGTTTTTTAATTTGATTAAACTAGTAGTTTGCCCGTGCGATGCACGGGTAAGTTTGTATAATTTGCTCTTAATAATTTGTTAATTATATTTTTAATATAAAAAAATATTAATTTTAAGAAAATAAGTAAAACATAGATTGAAAAAGAGAAAAGCGTGCGAGTAAGATGAAAATAATAATACCGTAGTTTTATTATGATATAATGTGATTTTTTTAATGAAATGAAAACAAAATATAAGAGAAAATGAAGATGAAGATATGACATTAAAATAGTCTCAACCTAACATTCAAAAGTTTAATTTTTATGCTAGCATGAAGAAATATATAACAGAGGTGGGATAATAGTGGAACGTTAAAAAAAATTACATGATTATTGATTAATTATATATAATACATATTAGTCCATGATAAATAATTATATTTTTTTAATAATAATGTAATCACTGAAAAAGAAAAAACTAAATGGTAAAATGAATTATTGAAAAATAATAATAGAAAAAAACATTAGTTAATTTCAGGGACTAATCCTTTAATCCGATATTGTAGTAGATGATTAAATTTTCTCAAAAAAATTAACATTGATGTGTGGTTAGGATTTATTTTGAATAAAATATCTACGATTAAGTTGAAAGAGATCTTTATCATATCATGCAAGTATTCTTCAATATAACATCCATTTTTTATAATTCATTTTTTTAAAAAAATCTATAAAAATTTGTACCTATAAAAATTATAAGGTAAAATGAATGAGTGAAAAAAAAAACTAAGAGAAAATAATAGGAAAAAATGGGATAATTACAGTGACTATCCCTCAAATCGATGAGAATTCTATTAGATGACAAAACATTCAAAAAAAATGAAAATTGTTTCGTGGTTATGATTGAATTCGAACCTAAGACCTCTAACTAAGGTGAAAGAGATCATTATCATATCATGTAAGTGCTCTTGAATATAACATTCATCTTTTAATCCATCATTTTTCACGATTCATTTTTTTTAAAATTGTCTTCAATATATATATTTATAATTATTATTATTATTATTATTATTATTATTATTATTATTATTACTATTATTATTATTATTATTATTATTATTATTATTATTATTATTACTACTACTATTATTATTATTATCATTGGAGAATTAAAGACTTTTTGTATAAAAAATGAGAATTAGAATAGTAATAAGATATAACAGTGCTACTTGAATATATTATTATTATTATTATGATTATTATTATTATTTTTTTTTTTAATATTATTATTAGTTAGATATTATATAATTATTATTAATACTGGTGCTTTAATACTATTATTATTATTATATTATTATAATTATATTATTATTATAAATATTATAATAATTATTATTATTTATCTTAATATAGAGTTTGTATAATTAGAGTTTGTACTTATAATTAGAGTTTTTATTAATAATTATTAATGTAAAATCAATTTTTAAAAAAGTAGAATTATGATTGATATTAGAGTGACATGTGTCAAAGGTTGTCAAGAGTTGTTATCATGATGATACATGGTTAGCGTTGCCATCATGACAACCTTGCATTTATATATAAAATACATTTTTTAATATTTTTTTATAGATATTTGGATATTGTATAATTATATTAATTTTATTAATCTTTTTATATTTTTGATTTGTATTTATTATTTAGAAAAACTAAGTAATTCATGTTTATATAAAAAATTATAATTTTATTATTAAATAAAATAAATAAAAGGGAATAATTAAAAAAGCATGATTTTTTAACATTGCAATGGGATTTAATACATTAAAGAATGTTAAATGGGATATAAATTATAAAAAATTTATAACATATTTATTTGACAATTTTTTTAAACAAAACTTATTTGATATTTATATTTGATATTTATATTTAAATTAAATATATATTTTTAATTATTATTATTATTATTATCATTGGAGAATTAAAGACTTTTTGTATAAAAAATGAGAATTAGAATAATAAGATATAATAGTGCTAATTGAATATATTATTATTATTACTAATATATTTAATATTATTATTGGTTAGATATTATATAATTATTATTATTAATACTGGTGGTTTAATAATATTATTATTATTGTTATATTATTATTATAAATATTATAATAATTATTATTATTTATCTTAATATAGAGTTTGTATAATTAGAGTTTGTATTTATAATTAGAGTTTGTATTTATAATTATTAATGTAAAATCAATTTTTAAAAAAGTAGAATTATGATTGATATTAGAGTGACATGTGTCAAAGGTTGTCAAGAGTTGTTATCATGATAACACATGGTTAGGGTTGCCATCATGACAACCTTGCATTTATATATAAGATATTTCGTTTTAATTTTTTAATTAAAAAAACGTTGCGAAGTAGTTCTTTAACTAATATTTTATTACTTTAAATGGTCTCTTACGTTATGTGGTATGATAGGTAGGCAAATTTAATTTGTTGATTTAGCATTTGTGTTATATTTGCACTATGTGATTGATTCTTCATTTTTAATTCTACCCACATTCTTCATCTGCTGCTTTCATTTTCAGATTTAGGGGTAAATCTCCATCTTCCAACTTTCATTTTCAGTTCGTTTTCATCTTCCCGCTTTTGTTTTCTTTCGTTTTTTTTATTGTTTGTTGTGTTTTCTTTCTTTTACTTCCCCAATGTCAAAGAATACAAGCACTGCTTCAATGTCAAACAATCAAAGCTTTGGGACAATTAGATATGTGTTTTGTAAAAATAATAAGACAGAGTATTTTTGCCAAGATGAAAGTGTTATTCAACATGTTAGTGATATGAATAGTGTGATCAGGGTCATCCCTGTACAACTGCAGGAAGTGCTACAGTACAGAGCCCTAAATTTTGAAAGGTCCAATTTTTTTCATAAATATTAATCGAAATAAATAAAATGTTATAGTAAAAATATAATAAAAAATGCTATGATAAAAATGAAGGATAGAAAAACACTTAGAAAGGGGGGGATTGAATAAGTGTGACTTTAAATCTTGGACGATAAAAATAAATTGCACAATTATTTTTATCCTGGTTCGCTGTTAACGAAGCTACTCCAGTCCACCCCCGCAGAGATGATTTACCTCAACTGAGGATTTAATCCACTAATCGCACGGATTACAATGGTTTTCCACTTAGTCTGCAACTAAGTCTTCCAGAGTCTTCTGATCACACACTGATCACTCCAGGAACAACTGCTTAGATACCCTCTAAGACTTTTTCTAGAGTCTACTGATCAACACGATCACTCTAGTTACAATCTGCTTAGTTCACTCCTAAGACTTTCCTAGAGTATTCTGATCAACACGATCACTCTAGTTCCTTACAACTTAATGTAATCTATTCAAGAGTTTACAAATGCTTCTTAAAAGCTATAATCACAAACTGTGATATTTCTCTTATCGTTTAAGCTTAATCTCACTAAGATATTACAACAGCAATGTAGTGAGCTTTGATGAAGATGAAGATTCTGAGTTTTGATTTGAACAGCGTTTCACCAAGTTAATTTGAATTGTCTTTGTTCAGGATCGTTAAGAATTGGTAACCTTGCTTCTCATCAGAACTTCATATTTATAGGCGTTGAGAAGATGACCGTTGAGTGCATTTAATGCTTTGCGTGTTCCGTACAGCATTGCATTTAATGTTATACGCTTTTGTCAACTACCTCGAGCCTTGTTCACGCTGTGTCTACTGACGTTGCCTTTAGTAGCTTTAACGTTCCTTTTGTCAGTCAGCGTAGTCTGCCACCTGTACTTTCTTCTGATCTGATGTTTGTGAATACAACGTTTGAATATCATCAGAGTCAAACAGCTTGGTGCATAGCATCTTCTGATCTTCTGACCTTGAAGTGCTTCTGAGTGTGATACCATCTTCTGATCTTCAGTGCTTCTGATCTCATGTTCTTCTGATGCTTCCATAGACCCATGTTCTGATTCTGCTTCGACCATCTTCTGATGTCTTGCCAGACCATGTTCTGATGTTGCATGCTGAACCATTTGAGACACAACTTCTGAGCGCTGAATTATGCGTACTCTTTATATATATTTCCTGAAAGGGAAATTGCATTGGATTAGAGTACCATATTATCTTAAGCAAAATTCATATTATTGTTATCATCAAAACTAAGATAATTGATAAGAACAAATCTTGTTCTAACAATCTCCCCCTTTTTGATGATGACAAAAACATATATAAATGATATGAATTTGCGATCAGAAAGAGTAGACGGCAAAAGACAAATTACACAGCTATAGCATAAGCATATGAATATGTCTCCCCCTGAGATTAACAATCTCCCCCTGAGATAAATAATCTCCCCCTGAAATAAATACTCGAAGAACTTTGATAAAAGACTTCCCTGATTATTTCGGTAGAGACGATCATATAAGCTTCTGCCTTCAGAGAATTCATAGCTTCTGACTTCTGCTTCCATTGGACAGCTTCAGAACTTGAATTTCTTTAGATCCTTAGAACACTCACAGCTTCTGATTCCTGCTTCCATCGTGGACAGCTTCAGAACTTGAATTTCTTTGATCTTCAGAACATTCACAGCTTCTGACTTCTGCTTCCATTCAGGACAGCTTCAGAACTTGAATTTCTTTGATCTTCAGAACATTCACAGCTTCTGATTTCTGCTTCCATTCAGGACAGCTTCAGAACTTGAGTTTTCTGGATCTTTTAGAACATTCACATCTTCTGATTTCTGCTTCCCTCGGATAGCTTCAGAACTTTGAATGTCTACCAACATCACTTCATGCTAGATTTGTATCAGAACATTGTTGAATGTACCAGAGCATCATCAGAGCATCTCTACATCCTGAAATGTTACAGAACAAAAACTAAACGACAAAAGTCAGCATGAACGAGTTAGAACATAAAATGTATGTTTGAACACATTATATGTATCAGAGCCATATAGGCTGATATACTGTATCAGAGCAAATAATGTATCAGAGCCATAACATTATATGTATCAGAGCAAATAGAATTTTGTCAGAACAGGATAGACAATGATATTCAAATTCTATTATCAGTGCTTCTGATTCATTCTTCTTTCTTGCTTCTGATCTCTGAAGCTTGACAGCACTCAGCTTGCTTCAGTTTCCAAGAGCTTATGCCTTTTACAGAATAACGCTTCTTATGGTTTTGCTTCTAGTGTTTGCTTCTGAAGATTCACTTCACTTCTCTGTACCTGCAAAACACTTAAACCATATAGAACTTGCAGTTCTTGTTAGTGAATGTGTGGGAGCCTCTTTACCCAGCAACTGATAGATTTAATCAAATCATTTATCATTTATCTTCTCCCCCTTTTTGTCATAACATCAAAAAGAATATTTAAAAAGATTCAGATGTATAAAACGACAAAAGAAAACATTTACTGGAATGTAAAACAAAGAAACTTTTTCATTGATAATCAAAAAGGTTTACAAGACAGGAATGCAGGAAAACAGATGCAACAAGGAAAGGAAACTACAAAGACCAAAAGACTAAGATCCTAGCCTACGCAAAATCCGCGCCAGAACATCATGAATCCCGTCAGTGCTTGTAGCTTGCCTTGTCATGAAGGAACGAAACTCAGCATTGGCTGCTTCTTGCGCGTCCAAACGAGAAGCCAGCATAGCTTGATTCTGATGAAGAGTTTCCAAGGTCTCCATCAGAGCTGAGGTTTCACCAGAAGAAGAAGCACCAGTATTTCTGCCCAGAGGGACAGCAATCTCAGCAGGGTGATCTTCTGGAAGATCTTCAGCTTGTGCATATTCCATTTCCTCATCTGAGTCTGACTCAGAAGGAGCCTTGGCATATTCTGGTTCAGGCAGCTCAGAAGTTCCATCTTCCAATGCTTGAAGAATAGCTGCTAGGTTTGTTGGAGGAGTAGGACCAGCAACTTCAGCACGATAAACCACTACTGGAAAGACCATGAGAGGTGCTTTTTCAGAAGGGTTCATTCTGAACCAGTTGAACAGCCACTGAAAATCTCCAGTCAGCACAGGAAACCAGAGCACAGAAGACCGGGGTTTCCACACCACGATATCTCTACAGAGATTTTCTTCTTCCAACTCATCTACAGGTATCTTCTCTTCAAGAACGCTTCTGTTCCTGATGAGACAGTGGTGGCTGCTTTCACCCACTTCCAACTGACGACCACGAGGACCAGGAGCTTCAGACAAGATCCTTCTCTTAGTGTCAGTAGCCTTCACCAGAAAGTCCTGAAGAAAGGTATCCCAGAGGTTGCTCATAGCATACATATCCAGATGGTTAAGGTAGGCAGCACCCAGGATCTCCAACCAGCCGTTTACATCAGAATGTAAACGCTCCAGAGAGGATTGAGTAGAAGGGGTTGGAGGGATTATGGTGAATCTGAAGTCTGGACGAACAACACTATAGGGATTAGGTGTTCTGGTGGGAAAAGGGTGTGAGAGAGGTGAAGAAATATCGGATGGAAGGGTTGAAGGAGAGGAGATATCAGATGGTGAAGAAGGTGGTTCTGAGAGGATGAATGAGGAGGAAGAGGTGGTGGAGGTCTTTGAAGAGGGGGTTGATTGAGGGGAACCGTCAAGGGGTTGATACACTTTGAGAGGGTCATAGGAGATCCTAACTCTTTTAGGTTTGGTTTCTGGTTCAGCAGATGCCTTTCTCTTTTGTTTCCTATCATTGTCTTGATTCCCAGAGCTTGACGATGGATTCATGATGAATTTTCAGATATTGGAAACTGCTAGGGTTTATGATATGAAGAGAGAGAGAGACGAAAAAGAAACCGAATGCAGAGAGAGAGAGAAATATGAGAGGGAAAAGAAACGTTTGAAGAGTATAAAAAGAAAACTGAAAGAGAGTAAATGATGAAAAGCATTTAATGTTACGTGACTTGAGGAGAGATAATAATGACAAAAGACGTGATTTGCACAGTTACCTAAGTAGACGTCCCCTCAACTGCACGCACGCTTGTCCAGAAATAGTGAACACGTGTTTACCATCTGGATAGCCAGTTATAGCTGTCTTGCTTTTAAAGAGATTCTGAATCAACTTAGACAATAAAACGTTAGTAATAACTGAATCACAATTTCTAATTGATTTCAACCAGAACTTCTTATAAAAGTAATTTCATTTCAGAAGATACTTATATATAAGAGTATCTTATCTTCTCATTCTGGGCTTGTTTCTGAAGATTTATTTTGTCCCGATTATATTAAATCCATCTGGTCTAGGAACAAGATCCCAAACATCATTCCTTATAAACTGATTCAGTTCTTCTTGCATAGCAATTATCCAGTCTGGATCTTCTAGAGCATGATCAACAGAAGTTGGCTCGATCAAAGATACAAGACCTAATTGACAGTCTGCATTGTTCTTAAGGAATGCTCTTGTTCTGATTGGATCATCCTTCTTTCCAAGAATGACATCTTCTGAATGACCAGAGATGAGTCTGGATGATCTTCTGACAGATGGTTCTTCAGATATGCTTAGATCCTCCAGAGAAGCTGATACTTGATCTTCAGATTCTTTGCTTCTGAGAAGCTCTGCTTCTGATGCGTTGCTTCTTGGCTCAACAACTTCTGATATGTCAATATCACAATCTGCAAAATTATCAAACTGCTTTGGTTTTTCAGAACCAAGCTTATCATCAAACCTGATATTGATTGATTCTTCTACAACCAATGTTTCAGTATTGTATACTCTGTAGCCTTTTGAGCGTTCAGAATATCCAAGAAGGAAACATTTTTGTGCTTTGGAATCAAACTTACCAAGATGATCTTTAGTGTTCATAATAAAGCATACACATCCAAAAGGATGGAAATATGAAATGTTGGGCTTTCTATTCTTCCACAATTCATAGGGAGTCTTATTTAGAATAGGTCTGATAGAGATTCTATTCTGAATATAGCATGCAGTGTTTATTGCTTCTGCCCAGAAATGCTTAGCCATATTGGTTTCATTGATCATGGTTCTGGCCATTTCTTGCAGAGTCCTATTCTTTCGTTCTACAACCCCATTTTGCTGTGGAGTTCTAGGACAAGAGAAATCATGGGCAATACCATTTTCTTTGAAGAATTCTTCAAAGGATTTGTTCTCAAATTCACCACCATGATCACTTCTGACCTTTATGATTTTACACTCTTTTTCAGATTGAATCTGAATGCAGAAATCAAAGAACACTGAATGAGTCTCATCCTTGTGTTTCAAGAATTTTACCCACGTCCAGCGACTATAATCATCTACGATGACTAATCCATATTTCTTTCCTCTGACAGATGCTGTTTTGACTGGTCCAAACAGATCAATGTGCAAGAGTTCTAATGGCCTTGAGGTAGAAACAACATTCTTAGACTTGAATGCAGGTTTGGAGAACTTGCCCTTCTGACATGCTTCACAAAGAGCATCTGATTTGAATTTCAGATTAGGGAGTCCTCTGACAAGATTCAGTTTGTTAATCTGAGAGATCTTTCTCAAACTAGCATGACCTAATCTCCTGTGCCAGACCCACTGCTCTTCAGAAACAGACATAAGACAAGTCACCTTCTGACTCATAAGATCTTGCAGATCTGTCTTATAAATGTTGTTCTTCCTCTTGCCTGTAAATAGGATTGAGCCATCCTTCTGATTTACAGCCTTGCAAGACTTTTGATTGAAGATTATATCATAACCATTGTCACTTAATTGACTGATAGATAAGAGGTTATGTGTTAATCCTTCTACAAGAAGTACATTAGAAATGGAAGGAGAGTTACCAGACTTTATAGTTCCAGAGCCAATTATCTTGCCCTTCTGATCTCCTCCGAATTTGACTTCTCCTCCTGACTTAAGCACCAGGTCTTGGAACATAGACCTTCTTCCTGTCATGTGTCGCGAGCATCCAGAGTCCAGGTACCATGACATGTTGTGCCTTGTCCTTTTTGCAGTCAAGGATATCTGCAATAGGAATAATCTTATCCTTAGGTACCCACATCTTTTTGGGTCCTTTCTTGTTAGATTTTCTCAAGTTCTGATTGAACTTGGATTTAACATTGTAAGCAATAGGAGAAACAGCATGATAATTTTTAATATGAGTTTCATGATATTTCCTAGGTTGTGTCACATGCTTCTTAGTGTGTGTAATGTGAAAACTTTGAGCATGTGAAGTGTGCCTAATATCATGTGAGTGGCCATACTTGAACTGATCATACAATGGCTTGTATGTGATTTTCATCTCATCAACAGGTTCAAGTTTGTATGGGATTTCACCCTCAAAACCAATGCCGACTCTTTTGTTTCCAGACACAGCATATATCATAGAAGCTAGCTGACTTCTGCCAATACTTCTAGATAAGAACTTCCTGAAACTTAAATCATATTCTTTCAGAATATGGTTTAGACTGGGAGTGGATTTTTCTGAATCAGAAGGAGATCCAACATTATTGGATAATTTTAAAAGTTTTTCTTTTAATTCAGAATTCTCCAACTCAAGCTTCTTTGTTTCAAATTCAAATTGCTTTTTCAGCTTTTTGTATTTGAGACTAATCTGAGACTTGAGTTCCAGAAGTTCAGTTAGACCGGAAACTAACTCATCTCTAGTAAGTTCAGAAAATACCTCTTCAGAATCTGATTCTGATGTAGATTCTGATCCGTCATCTTCTGTCGCCATCAGCGCACAGTTGGCCTGCTCATCTTCTGAATCATCTTCTGACTCATCCCAGGTTGCCATAAGACCTTTCTTCTTATGAAACTTTTTCTTGGGACTTTCCTTCTGAAGATTTGGACATTCATTCTTGTAGTGTCCAGGCTCATTGCATTCATAGCACATGACCTTCTTCTTGTCAAATCTTCTTTCATCAGAAGATTCTCCACGTTCAAATTTCCTTGAACTTCTGAAGCCTCTGAACTTCCTTTGCTTGGTCTTCCAGAGTTGATTTAGCCTTCTGGAGATCAGGGACAGTTCATCTTCTTCTTCAGATTCTGATTCTTCAGGATCTTCTTCTCTAGCCTGAAAAGCGTTAGTGCATTTCTTGATATTAGATTTTAATGCAATAGACTTACCTTTCTTTTGAGGCTCATTTGCATCCAGCTCAATCTCATGGCTTCTCAAGGCACTGATCAGCTCTTCCAGAGAAACTTCATTCAGATTCTTTGCAATCTTGAATGCAGTCACCATAGGACCCCATCTTCTGGGTAAGCTTCTGATGATCTTCTTTACGTGATCAGCCTTGGTGTATCCCTTGTCAAGAACTCTCAATCCAGCAGTAAGAGTTTGAAATCTTGAAAACATCTTTTCAATGTCTTCATCATCCTCCATCTTGAAGGCTTCATACTTCTGGATTAAAGCTAGAGCTTTAGTCTCCTTGACTTGAGCATTTCCCTCATGAGTCATTTTCAAGGACTCATATATGTCATAGGCCGTTTCCCTGTTAGATATCTTCTCATACTCAGCATGAGAGATAGCATTCAGCAAAACAGTTCTGCATTTATGATGATTCCTGAAAAGCTTCTTTTGATCATCATTCATTTCTTGCCTTGACAGCTTTGCGCCACTGGCATTTACTGGATGTTTGTAACCATCCATCAGAAGATCCCATAGATCACCATCTAGACCCAGAAAGTAACTTTCCAGTTTATCTTTCCAGTATTCAAAGTTTTCACCATCAAATACCGGCGGTCTAGTATAACCATTGTTACCGTTGTATTGCTCAGCAGAGCCAGATGTAGATGCAGGTGTAGGTGTAGTCTTTTCACTTTCATCAACCATCTTTTACTGAAGCGTTTTTCTCTTCCTGAATCTTTTCTAAACACGGTTAAGTGCTTGCACCTTAGAACCGGCGCTCTGATGCCAATTGAAGGATAGAAAAACACTTAGAAAGGGGGGATTGAATAAGTGTGACTTTAAATCTTGGACGATAAAAATAAATTGCACAATTATTTTTATCCTGGTTCGCTGTTAACGAAGCTACTCCAGTCCACCCCCGCAGAGATGATTTACCTCAACTGAGGATTTAATCCACTAATCGCACGGATTACAATGGTTTTCCACTTAGTCTTCAACTAAGTCTTCCAGAGTCTTCTGATCACACACTGATCACTCCAGGAACAACTGCTTAGATACCCTCTAAGACTTTTTCTAGAGTCTACTGATCAACACGATCACTCTAGTTACAATCTGCTTAGTTCACTCCTAAGACTTTCCTAGAGTATTCTGATCAACACGATCACTCTAGTTCCTTACAACTTAATGTAATCTATTCAAGAGTTTACAAATGCTTCTTAAAAGCTATAATCACAAACTGTGATATTTCTCTTATCGTTTAAGCTTAATCTCACTAAGATATTACAACAGCAATGTAGTGAGCTTTGATGAAGATGAAGATTCTGAGTTTTGATTTGAACAGCGTTTCACCAAGTTAATTTGAATTGTCTTTGTTCAGGATCGTTAAGAATTGGTAACCTTGCTTCTCATCAGAACTTCATATTTATAGGCGTTGAGAAGATGACCGTTGAGTGCATTTAATGCTTTGCGTGTTCCGTACAGCATTGCATTTAATGTTATACGCTTTTGTCAACTACCTCGAGCCTTGTTCACGCTGTGTCTACTGACGTTGCCTTTAGTAGCTTTAACGTTCCTTTTGTCAGTCAGCGTAGTCTGCCACCTGTACTTTCTTCTGATCTGATGTTTGTGAATACAACGTTTGAATATCATCAGAGTCAAACAGCTTGGTGCATAGCATCTTCTGATCTTCTGACCTTGAAGTGCTTCTGAGCGTGATACCATCTTCTGATCTTCAGTGCTTCTGATCTCATGTTCTTCTGATGCTTCCATAGACCCATGTTCTGATTCTGCTTCGACCATCTTCTGATGTCTTGCCAGACCATGTTCTGATGTTGCATGCTGAACCATTTGAGACACAACTTCTGAGCGCTGAATTATGCGTACTCTTTATATATATTTCCTGAAAGGGAAATTGCATTGGATTAGAGTACCATATTATCTTAAGCAAAATTCATATTATTGTTATCATCAAAACTAAGATAATTGATAAGAACAAATCTTGTTCTAACAAAAAACTCAATACATACATAATTTGAGATGGATCAAAACTCAAAATAATTATAATTAAATATATTATTGATTAATACATAATTGTTTTTTATGTGTCCTTTTTAATTACTATAATTGCAGTTATTTTTAAAATTTGGGCCCATTTTTTAAATTAGAATGGAGCCTCTGCGTTGATTGGGTCGGCCCTGAGTGTGAACTATGGGAGAAAATTTTAGGGATGGAGATATTATATAAATTAAATGGATAAGGGTTGTAACTTCTTCAAGTGGTTAGGAGATGAAATAGTTGATAAAAGGGATTTGAAGATTGAAAGGTAAAAGAAGAAAATTTCAAAATTGAAGAATGAGGTTCTCCACACAAGAGGATAACTGAAAATGTTCATTATGGTTGAGATTTTGAGCTTAGAATTTAATCTTGTGTTTGAAACAATGAATTTCAAATAGGTTGGGAATTTGGTTGGGTTGAATTTTGTATTTGTCATGAGTTTATCAATGTAATTTGGTTGTCTTTGTAACAATGCAGTGTGCTGCCACGGGTTTATCAATATAATTTAGTTAGGTTGAATTTTGTATTTGTCATGAGTTTTTCTATGTAATGTAACACCCATTTTCTAAACCCTAAATATATATATATATATATATATATATATATATATATATATATATATATATATATATATTCACAGAGTAAAGTAGAATGCATACAATAACGGGTGCCACATGTCGTTTCAAATACAATTGAAAATCAAACATGAACATACAATTAACATGCGCATGATCAAATTATAACACATATCGAACTTCATGTTTTCTCAAGTATGCATATCGCAACAGAATTATAACTTCTCAAAACAATTTCAATGATTATATCCCATACTATAATCATCTACCAATGTAATGACAATATCATATCATAAATGTGTCATATGAATTCAAACATAGGCACCAAGACCACTTAACATAATATATCCAAATACAATGTTAAAATAAGATAGATAGAACAATATCTCTGTTGTGAAAAACGATACCAATAACAAAGTATAATAGGGAATTAGGGAAGAGAATAAGAACACAAGAATTGGTTATAACTGCTATTCTTTCACTTTCTCTTAAAACAAGATTACAAGTTTACAAGAATAACAAATAACCTCTCTCACCCTAAATTAGGATTTGCAGCTTAGCAATGATGAGAGACTAGTATGCTATTTATAATAAAACCTAACATACTAACTAATGGGCTTTTTCAGCAAGGCCCATTACACAAGCCAACTTAATAAACAAGCTAACTTAACAAATTAGGGTTTAAACATTAAAACCTAATTTAACATGCTAACAACCCTAGCATCTTCGACATCTGCATGCTAGACCCATCTTCGACTACAGCATGCACACTTCGACACCAGCATGTGAACAACCTTCGACTTCATGCTTAACCCTGTCGAACCAAGAAGCTACCCTTCGGCCATACTAGAGTTCGATCCAAAATCTCACAAATCTCCACCTTGGATCTAACTCTACAACATCAAGGGAACAAACTAGCTTTCTTCATGCAGCTTTATCAGCTGCATACAGTGGAAAAACTTGCAACTCGGCAATGTCTTGGTGATCATATCAGCAGCATTGTCTTCAGTCGAAACCTTCAGCACTTGGACTTCTCCACGCTCGATTACTCCTCTGACGAAATGCAGCCTCACATCAATGTGCTTAGTTCGCTCATGATAGGCTGAATTCTTCGACAGGTGTATTGCACTTTGACTATCACATTTAACAGTGATACCTCGACCTTGAAGTTTCAGCTCCTTCGCAAAACCTTCAAGCCACAATGCTTCTTTCACAGCTTCAGTTAATGCAATGTACTCCGCTTCAGTGGTTGATAGAGCAACAACCTTCTGAAGTGTTGCTTTCCAACTAATTGCTGTGCCAAACATAGTGAAAACATATCCAGAAATAGATTTCCTGGAATCCATACAACCTGCATAATCAGAGTCGACATATCCTTCGATTACTGCTTTACCATCTTCACCCAAGGCTCCACCATAAATTAGGACTCTATTCAGAGACCCATTTATGTACCTTAAAATCGACTTCAATGCTTGCCAGTGAGCCTTTCCAGGATTCGCCATGTACCTGCTTACAAGACTTACTGCGTATGCTATGTCGGGTCTAGTACAAACCATAGCATACATCAAAGAACCAACTATATTAGCATATGGGATGCTATTCATATAGGCTCTTTCCACATCAGTACTGGGACACTGATCAATACTCAGCTTGAATTGAGGGTTTGTTGGAGTCACAACTGGCTTCGAATTCGACATACCAAACTTTTCAAGAATCTTCCGTAGATATGCCTCTTGAGATAGGCATAACTTCGACTTCTTTCTATCTCTTCGAATGTCAATTCCAAGAATCCTGGAAGCAGCTCCCAGATCCTTCATATCGAACTCCTTATTGAGTTCAGCCTTCACCCTCATCACATCTTCGACACTGTTGCTTGCTATGAGAATATCATCCACATAAAGCAACAAAATAACAAATGAATTACCAGGTCGAAATCTGAAGTAAACGCAGTGGTCGAACTGACTTCTAATGAAACTTATGCGTGCCATGAACTTGTCGAATCTCCTATTCCACTGTCGAGGAGATTGTTTCAGACCATACAAAGATCTCTTTAACTTGCACACATAATCTTCCTTCCCCTTTTCGACATACCCTTCAGGTTGCCTCATCAGGATCGTTTCATCTAGATCACCATACAAGAACGCAGTCTTCACATCCATCTGTTCCAGTTCAAGATCGAACTGTGCCACCATGGCAAGCAACATTCGAATGGACCTATGCTTCACAACAGGAGAAAACACATCATTGAAGTCGACACCTTCTTTCTGAGTGAAACCCCTTGCAACTAACCTTTCCTTGTATCTTTTCGACGTCACTCCTTCAATTCCTTCCTTAACTTTGAAAATCCATTTACAGCTGACTAACCTTGCCCCAACAGGTTTCTTGATCAGTTCCCAAGTATGATTATCATGAAGAGATTTCATCTCATCATCCATGGCCTTCAGCCATTCAGTCTTATTTCGACTCCTCATAACTTCCTTATAGTCTCTAGGTTCTTCGTCTAGAACCTCACTTGCAGAGATTAAGGCATAAGCTATTAGATCTGCATATCCAAGTCTCTGAGGTGGCTTGATGACTCTTCTCGACCTATCTCTCGACAATAGGTAGTCATCGTCAGTTTCCTCAACTTCAGCATCTTCTGCTTCTTCTTCGACTTCATCTGGGATATGCAATTCAGCATCAACATGCTCCACCTCAACAGGAATCTCTACCTGTTCCAGCTCTTCGTCAGATGTTTCTGTCCTTCGACCAACATCATCAGTTTTCTTAAAAGCCATTTCAGCTTCATTGAAAACTACATCTCGACTGGTGATACACCTCCTGTGACCTGACTCTAGGCACCATAGCCTATAAGCTTTGACTCCTTCAGGGTATCCCATGAACATGCATTTCAGAGCTCTAGGTTCGACCTTGTCTTGCCTAATGTGAGCATAGGCTACACAGCCAAATACTCTCAGTTTGTCGAGATCTGGTGGATGTCCCGACCAAACTTCTTCAGGTGTCTTCATATCTAACGCTGTCGAAGGACATCTGTTTATCAGATATGTTGCTGTCGAAACAGCCTCAGCCCAGAACACCTTTGTTAACCCCGCACTAGTCAACATGCATCTGACTCTCTCCAAAATAGTTCGATTAAATCTTTCAGCCAAACCATTTTGCTGTGGAGTACCTGCAGTAGTTCTATGCCTTGCAATACCAGAGGCAGCACAAAAACTGTCGAATGCCTCATTGCAAAATTCAAGGCCATTGTCGGTTCTCAACCTCTTGACCTTTCTGCCAGTCTGATTTTCAACCAAAGTCTTCCAACTTTTGAAATTCTCAAAAGTTTCATCCTTAGTCTTCTGGATGAATACCCATAATTTTCTGGAATAATCATCTACTATGGATAGAAAATACCTTGCTCCTGAATGTGATGGACACCTTGCAGGCCCCCAAAGATCAGCATGGATGTAATCAAGGGATCCATGTGTTCTTTGTTTGCCTTTGTTGAACTTCACTCTGCAAGATTTTCCAAGTACACAGGGTTCACAAAACTTCAGCTTTTCGACTTTGTCTCCACCAAGCAGATTTTGTTTCCCTAATTCGACCAGACCCCTTTCACTGACATGGCCCAATCTCATGTGCCAGATTTCTGTTTTCGACAAAGGTTTCGTGGATGCAACATTTGTCGAACCACTTACAACTTCAGCCTCAAGGGTATACAAGCCTTGTTTCTTCACGCCTCTCAAGACTTCCTTCGAACCCTTCATGACTCTTAGGATACTTTTCTCTCCTTGGAAAAAATATCCTTTCTTGTCGAATTCACCAAGAGAAAGCAGATTTCTCTTCAAATCAGGAACATACCTGACTTCAGTCAACAACCTTATTGACTCATCATGGAGCTTGAATCTCACAGATCCAACACCTGCAATCTTGCAAGCCTTGTTGTTTCCCAGCAATACTGATCCACCATCTTGATCACATAATTCCTCGAACAAGTCTTTGTTTGGAGTCATGTGCCAAGTGCAACCTGAATCCATAATCCACTCCTTCTTAGAGTCACTGCTTGAAACCACAAGAACATCAGATGATTCGAAATCATCTTGAACAATGGCAGCGTTGCCATTATCCTTACCTCCATGATATTTCAAGCGTTCAGGGCACACCTTTCTTGTGTGACCCTCCTTCTTACAATGGTAGCATCGAATGCCAGATGCTTCGCCACTGTAAGACTTTGACTGACTTTTGCCTTTCTTCTTGTCGAACTTACCATCCTTTCGTAAGAGTTTTCCTTTAACGGCCAAACCTTCGCCAACAGTCGAAGGTTTATGCTCCTTTCGTTCATTCAAGTCCTTAGAGTACAAGGCTGATTGAACTTCTTCAAACGTCAGGGACTCCCTTCCATACAAGAGAGTTTCTTTGAAGTGAGCATGTGATCGAGGCAAAGAACACAATAGTAACAGCGCTTGATCTTCATCATCGATCTTCACATCAATATTTTCAAGATCAAGAATCAGCTTGTTGAACATATCCAACTGCTCAGCCAATACTTTGTCTTCAATCATCTTGAATGAATACAAAGCTTGCTTCAGGTAGAGTCGATTTACCAGCGATTTGGTCATATACAAACTTTCAAGTTTCACCCATAACCCTGATGCCGTCGTCTCCTTTGATACCTGCCGGAGAACCTTATCACCAAGGCTCAACAAAATTGCGCTGTGTGCTTTCTCGATCATATTCGTCTTCTCCGCTGCCGTCAATTCTGCATTCATGGCTGCCTCTCCCTTCAACGCTTCCAAACAACCCTGCTGAACCAGTAGGGCTTTCATCTTCAAGCGCCACAGACCGAAATCATTCACTCCGGTGAACTTTTCAATCTCATACTTTGTTGAAGGCATCTTCTCCACGCTCACCGCACCAATTTGTTGTGAAAAACGATACCAATAACAAAGTATAATAGGGAATTAGGGAAGAGAATAAGAACACAAGAATTGGTTATAACTGTTATTCTTTCACTTTCTCTTAAAACAAGATTACAAGTTTACAAGAATAACAAATAACCTCTCTCACCCTAAATTAGGATTTGCAGCTTAGCAATGATGAGAGACTAGTATGCTATTTATAATAAAACCTAACATACTAACTAATGGGCTTTTTCAGCAAGGCCCATTACACAAGCCAACTTAATAAACAAGCTAACTTAACAAATTAGGGTTTAAACATTAAAACCTAATTTAACATGCTAACAACCCTAGCATCTTCGACATCTGCATGCTAGACCCATCTTCGACTACAGCATGCACACTTCGACACCAGCATGTGAACAACCTTCGACTTCATGCTTAACCCTGTCGAACCAAGAAGCTACCCTTCGGCCATACTAGAGTTCGATCCAAAATCTCACAATCTCAAACATCCAAACATGAGTTCAAATACCCCCCTGTAACACCCCAAATCTACCCCGCAATTTAATGGGAAAATCATAGTACAAAATCTCAAAACAAACATCACATTTGAGGCGTCACATATATCAACTTAAACAATATCACATGCAAGCTCATATATAAAGATACATAACACATGTCTCCTATGCAAGAATTTTGGTGGAGGTGGATGTTACCAAAGACTTTGTGAAGGAGATCACTATTAGAGACTGTGAGGGCAAGAAGATTAAACAGCCTGTGGAATATGAATGGAGGCCTAAGTTCTGTGATAGGTGCAAGAAACTTGGTCATCAATGTAGAGAACCTACCAAGAAAATTGAGATAAAATGGGAGCCTAAACCAAATGTCCCAGTGAAGGAGACCATAGCAGAAACTAGCAAAGATACACCTACTAAAGGAGCTACTACTGAGGATCAGTTAGGCACACCAAAGGGAGGCACAAATGTGAATCAGGAGAATGACAAGGAGGCTGATGAGATAAGCTGGACCATGGTGAAAGCTACAAGAGATAAAGGTAAGAAAATCTTTACTGAGGCCTCAGATGTAGTTAATTGTCTAAATGGGTTTGAAGCACTAGGGATTTTGAGTGATTCACTAGTGAATGTGGATGGGGACCCATGTTAGCATCCTGGAATGTAAGGGGGCTTAATAAATCAGGGAAATTGCGTGAGATTAGCTCCCGTCTCCGTAGTATTCAACCTGAAATTATGATATACATTGAAACTCGTGTTAGAGAGGCAAAGGCTAAGAACATTAGAGAGAAACTCAAACTGCATGATAAGTACATTGATAACTATAATAAACATCATAATGGTAGAGTATGGATTTCTTGGAATGCTGATAAGTTTGACATTCAAATAGTGCTTAGTACTGACCAGGCTATACATTGTGGAGTTTATGATAACCAGGGCAATTTTAAATTCTTCCTGACAGCTGTATATGCTCATAATGATCTTAAACATAGGAAAATTCGGTGGCAAACTATTGTGAATATCCATACCACTGTCAAAGGACCTTGGTGTATTCTTGGTGACTTTAATAATGTGATGAGTGCCCAAGATAGGATAGGTGGCAGAATGGTAAAAGAGGCTGAATATAGAGATCTTCTTGAGATGATGAAGCAAACTGAACTCAATGAGATGGATAGTAATGGAGATCACTTCACTTGGAGTAACAAGCACAGTTCCGGGACTATCTATTCTAGAATTGATAGAATGCTTGGTAACTTGGAATGGTTTCATGATAATGGGGATAAAAGACTCAAATGCCTACCTCCAAATGTGTCTGATCATGCCCTATTGTATTTTGAGTATATCAAATGTAGGGATACTAAGACCAGGAGATTCAAGTTCCATAATTGTCTAACTGAGATTGATGGCTTCAAGGAGGTACTGGAAATTAGTTGGAAGGAGCCAATCTCTGGTACAATGATGTTTATCCTTTGGAATAAGCTCCAAAGATTCAAACCAATCCTAACTAAATTCAGTAAATATGTCTCTCAGTTGAGGATTAAACTGGAGGAAGCAAGAGGAGCTTTGGAGGAGGCCCAAGTAAAGCTTAGTCATGATAGAATGAAATCTAATTGTATCAACAAAGTCAAGGATCTAACTGAGCAAGTAATACAGTGGAACTCCCTTGAGGAAAGTACGTTCCAGCAGAGAGCTAAGATTGATTGGATGAAGAAAGGAGATTGTAATACTGCTTACTATTATGCTACCATTAGGGCTAAGACTCAACATAGAAGTATGGATATGCTGCAGAAGGAGGATGGAACTGTTATCACTGAGCTGAAAGACATTCACCAAGAAGTGATGCAGTTCTATAGAGGCCTTATGGGCAGCAAAGCCATACATCTGAAACATGTTGATATTGAGGCCATCAGAAGAGGCAAACAGGTTACTATGCAACAGGGGAGGACCTGGTGAATCATGTCACAGAAAAAGAGATTGAGGAAGCTCTGAATGGGATAGGTGATCTTAAAGCTCCTGGTATAGATGGATATGGGGACAAATTCTTTAAAGTTTGCTGGCATATTATAAGGAAAGATGTCATTGAAGTTGTTCAAGAGTTCTTCCTCAAAGGTAAACTGTATAAAGCTTTCAATAGCACAATTGTTACTTTGATACCTAAGCATGCTAAAGCCAATACTATTAGAGATTACAGACCTATAGCTGGTTGTACAACCTTCTATAAAATTATCTCTAAAATTTTGACAAGTAGACTGAGCAAGGTATTAAAAGAGATTATCCATCCTAGTCAAGCAACTTTTATTCCTGGACAGCATATCCATAATCACATTCTTCTTGCCACTGAACTTATGAAGGGGTATGCTAGGAAAAAAGGGACTCCAAAGTGTATGATGCAACTTGACCTTCAAAAAGCCTATGATATGGTGGATTGGAAGTCACTTGTCTGCATCCTTCAAGAACTTGGTATTCCTAAGAAATTTGTTGAATGGATTATGTTAGGCACCTCTACTGTTAGCTACAGGTTCAATGTTAATGGAGAGTTCACTGATATTTTGGAAGCTAAAAGAGGGCTGGGGCAAGGGGATCCCATCTCCCCCTTGCTCTTTGTTATCATCATGGAATATATGAGCAGGGTTATGGTTAAGATGCAAGCTGACACTGACTTTAAATACCATTGCAAATGTGATAAACTTGGAATAACATATCTCTCATTTGTTGATGATGTTTTGCTCTTCAGTAGAGGAGATTACAACTCTGTGAACCATATGTTTAAGGCTTTTAAGGAGTTCTCTGAATCTACTGGTCTCTATGTTAATCCTAAAAAATGTCAAATTTTTTGCAGTGGCATGGAAGCTGATACCATCAACAGAATAAAGGTGCAAACTCAATTTGGTGAAGGCTCTCTTCTAGTAAGGTATCTTGGTGTACCCCTGTCTTGTAAGAAACTCCATATTATCCATTATATGCCTATGGTTGATAAGATTACTAGTAGAATAAAGCACTTCGCGACTAAATTGCTCAGCAAAACAGGTAGAATTTTGTTGGTTAAAAGCATTTTTCTGGCTATTGCACAATATTGGATGATGTGATTTCCTTTACCCAAAGCTGTCACACAAAATTGAGTCAATTTGTAGAGCTTTTGTTTGGACTGGCAAAGAAAAAAGCAAAAAGAGCCCAGTTGCATGGAGCCAGGTGTTAGCTGAAGATTTCGTTTTGAAGTATTTATCCTTCGAAGGAGTTGAGTATCGAAGGAAAGATGGTTACTGATGGCCATCCCTTAAAAAATAAAAGAATGACTACTGATGGTCATGCTTCGAGAGTAAATATTTCTAAGTTCACTATGAAGATAATGAATACTGAAAGCTAGTAAAAAGTATGTGTCTTCGGGGACTTAGACAAATTTGTAGATATATTCAAGTATTACTACTTAGCGTGTTTTTTAGTAGTGTTTGTTTAATACACTGCCACGCGTCGAAGACGGACTCAGGCGGGAAGATTTGAAATTCGAAGACGGTTTCGTAACCGTTCAATGACAGATGGCTTCGCTGGAAGTTCTGATGAGAAACGTGGCAGCAGATTAGTATAGGACCGTTAAGGTCGAAACTAGTATAAATAGGAGTCTTAATGTTAGGATTCTGTGTGTTCATTTTGTACAAATCACTCACATATTTACTCAAGTATCAAGCGTTAAGAGAAAGAGTTCGCTGAGAAAATGTACGTATGACACCACCATTTTAATACATGTGTATTATCTTTTGTTTTTATCTTCCAGAATTACTGCATTTCGTTTACTTCCTGCCATTTACATTTCTGCATCTTCACTTTAATGTCATTTACTTTCGAATTACTTTCATGCTATTTACTTTCAAAGTCTTTTACATTTCTGCAGTTTAAGATTCTTTACGTTTCAATTGTCCTTTTAATTTTCTATGTTATGTTACTTATCTTTCCATTGAAGTCACATTTATATGTAACAAAGTGATTGTCAAGACTATTTGTTCTGTTAATCGAACAACGCTTATTAAAGAAGACAAACAATGAATATGGTTCGAATAAACATTGATGACAATCTTCTTGACTATGTGTCCTAGGATCAATCTAGTCGATCCTGCAAGTAACCAAATCATATTTATTATAGTTTGGAAGACTAGCGGTTGTTTACCGGAAATCACCGTAAACAAATTGGCACGCCCAGTGGGACTGTGTCAAGCAGATTGTTTTAATCAATTGCTTTATTTTTGTCTAGACAATATCAAGATCTTGTATGAACCTTAGGAACGGTAAATTAAAGAACAGTGCACAACCGATTCCCAAACGAAGGTACAACAGGAAAATGGTCGTTACGGCCAGTGCAGGGGGTAATCAAGATCCCCCACAAGGTTCAGGATCAGGAGCGGCAAATTCGACTTCTACTCAAGAAACACGAGATGCAACGGGTCCGAATGGATCGAGACCTGCAGATAATTCCCAGACTATGCCTGAAAATAATACAGCACCCTCAGGGACTGTTCCGGTTTCAGTGTCGACAACCGCACCCTCATCCACAAGCGCAGAGGACGTATTGTTTGCCTCGACAAATGCTGCAAACAATTTATTTGGTCAAGGCACGAACTCCGCTTTCGAATGGAGACCAAATAATCCATACGGAATGCCATACCCATATGGAACAGGCGTACGAGGGGCAGGACATATATATGCCCCAACTAACAATGCGACATTTTCACCAAATGTTAGTTCAGTGGGTCGAAGTGCACATAACGCTGGTTTCTCTACCCAGATGCCTCACTTTACCACAAATAACCAAGCAGCATTTCGACAAGAAATGGATGCGAGCAACCATGATATGGTAGGGGTTTTGGCCAGAGAATTGACTTCAGTTTTAAGCCCACTAATGGCAAATGTTACTACTACAAATAGAGAAAACATGGAGACTTTCCAAAAGATATCATCTCAAATGAATCGAATGGCAGAATTCATGGGAGTAACGCCACCTAAAAGGAAAGACAAACAGCCTTCGAATCAAGAAGAGAGGCCCATTTTAGAACGTGTACAAGACATAGTTCCATCATCTAGGACGGCTACTAGGGATGTAGGCCCCTCACGAAGAACAGAGATGTTCGAAGGAACTCCAATAATTAACTTAGAAGCTTCAAATCAAAGAACCGTCCCCGTTCGACAAGAAACGGAGGAGGAGCAACCCAGATTAAGGATTGTGGGTAGGAACGAACACCCAGATGAGATTGTTCAAAGAGTCAGAAGAGAAAATCTGGCTACAGAAAATAACTTAACTGCCATGATAGAAAGGGTTATGGCCAATAATGGCCTTAGTACTGGACTTAGGCGTCCAAACTATACATCCCCTATATCAGATTATATCATGCAGACAGAATTGCCTAGGGGCACTAAGGTACCCAAATTTACAAAATTTTCAGGCGAAACGAATGAGTCAACAGTGGAACATATTGCTAGATATTTGACAGAAGCATGAGACTTAGCGGGAAACGAGGATTTAAGGATCAAGTATTTCCCTAGTTCGCTGACAAAAAATGCCTTCATTTGGTTTACTACTTTGCCACCAAATTCGATAGATGCATGGGCATACTTGGAAAGACTTTTTCATGAGCAATTCTATATGGGTCAAACTAAGATAAGTTTGAAAGAATTGGCCAGTGTTAAAAGAAAATTCACATAAACAATTGATGATTATTTAAATAGGTTCCGTCTGTTGAAATCAAGGTGTTTTACAACAGTCCCAGAGCATGAACTTGTTGAAATGGCTGCAGGTGGTCTAGATTATTCAATAAGAAAGAAACTAGATACCCAATATCTTAGGGACATGGCACAATTAGCAGACAGGGTTCGACAAGTCGAACGACTGAAGGCAGAAAAAGTTAGGGCGAATAAAAGTTATAAGAAAGAAAGAGTAGCGTATGTCGAAGCCGAGGACGCTGATGAGTCTTTCAATGACTCGTATAGCCCTGAAGAAGTCGAAATAGACCTAGCTGAATTGAAAGAGGCGCCACCTTATGCTTGCAAACTGCTAAATCCTGCCAATGGAAAAAACCCAGTAGAAAACGATAAGAATGATAGGTTCCCTAAGAAAACTTATACATTCGACATTACCAAGTGTGATGAAATATTTGATTTATTGGTAAAAGATGGCCAAATGATACTACCTCCAAATTCAAAAATTCCTCCGTTGGAACAACGGAAGAAAAGAGGTTTTTGTAAATATCATGGGTTTTTAGGCCATAAAACTTCTCAATGTTTTCTTTTCAGGGATCTAATTCAAAATGCTCTCAATGATGGAAGGTTGAAGTTTGCTGACAAGACCAAGAGTCATATGAGGGTCGATACCAATCCCCTAAACATTGCTGACGCTAGCCTCTGCGAGGTAGAAGATATCAACATGGTGGAGGTTTCTGAAGTCGAAGTTGTGGAGACTAAAGCAATGTTCAATGGAAAGCAGACTACTGAAAGCCTAAATGGTGATATAATCTTCAATACTGATGTTGAAGAATCTTCCAAGGCAGAGATAACTGAAGCCTCGAAGGAAGAAGACAGCGAGGCCACTGAAGGCCTCAGGATGAAACTCCAGAAAATCCAGATCTCTGAAGTTCCTCCAGCAGCGGTTAACATGGTTAGCACCAGACGACCAGTGTCTGAATTTGGCGAACTAGAGACATGGCTGACGAGGAAAAATGGGGGCATCGAAGTTCCTCCAAGAACCGAAAGCCTCAAAGAATATCTCTGGAATTGCCACGAGAGAAATGGTGGTAAGCAATGGATGTGTCCAAGGTGTTCGATCATGCTGAATCGAAGGGTCGAAGCCAACTTCGAAAGGGTTCGACGCGAAAGGTGGGAACGCCCAGGAAGAGAGCCAAATCCCCTACTACAACTGTACCCAAAGATGGAGGAAAGCTTGGTAGGATTTTTGGTCAGATGCCACAAAGAAAACACTGAAGTTGCTCTCTGCCCAAGATGTGGGGCAGTCTATGACGAAATGCTAGCACGATCATTCGAACGTGTGTATTGCTACATGAGTCAAGAAACTCAGGGGTTGCGTCCCAACCTATACGGTTTCGACATTTGGACTCCAACAAAGAGGCCTGATAGCCCACAGCCTAGGACTCGAAGGGTGACGTTCAAAGTCCCTGCAAATGCGCCAAGGGATAGGTGGGTACAAGCTGATGCAAGAACCAACAAATGGCGAAGTTGGGACCAAGGTGGAAGAACTGCAATGGCATATAGGAAACAATTCCAAAGACCAAATCGAGAGGCGTATCGGTTGGAAAATTATAAAGGAAGAAATCCTATGTCTCGGTCCCAGTGGAGAAGGCATCAGAGAATAAAAAAGGCTCAGAAGGAGTACAGGCCAAGAGAAGCTGGAGACTCTAGTAGCAACCAAGTCCCATACCAGGGGGCAAAGTCAAACAAACCTCCGGTAGAACGCAGATTGTTCGAAGCTGAAAAACTCTTGGATGAAGAAGACAAGATGCGTTCAAATTCTTGGAAAGAAGAGGATAGAATGACAAATGATTTTGATTCTGATGGAGTGTCATCTATAAACTTGAATTGCAATGTTGTCTCTGTACTCCCTCACGAGTTTAATCAGGAAACTGAAGTAGAAGACTGTGAAGAGGCTGACATCGAAGAAATGGCAAAACACAAACCTGTGTGTTACTATGTGCTGAATAATGGTGCAATAGAAGAACAGAATGCTTTCTTCGAAAGGCCTGATGAGGGTATGCGAAATCATTTGAAGCCACTCTATATCAGGGCTAAGATTGAGAACGTGGGCATTAATAAAGTCTTAGTTGATGGGGGAGCAGCAGTGAACCTAATGCCTCAATACATGCTAAAAAGAATTGGTATGTTTGATACGGATATAAGGCCACATAACATGGTTTTATCTAACTACGAAGGCAAAATAGGACAAACACTGGGAGTTGTTCAAGTCAATCTGACAGTAGGCTCAGTTACCAGGCCAACCATGTTCATGGTTATACCAGCAAAGGCAAACTACAACCTTTTGCTTGGTAGGGAATGGATTCATGGAGTAGCAGCTGTACCCTCAACAATGCATCAGAGGGTGACAATTTGGAGAGAAGATGGTATAGTGGAGAATATCGAAGGTGACCAGAGTTACTACATGGCTGAAGTCAACCAGGTGAACAAAAACAACTTCGACAGGAACTTGGCAAACATAGGCCCTTGTCATGCTGCAGAAGAAATGTATACCCCAAATAAAAATGCATTATACTATTTAACTTTACACCCAAATGGATTCCAATGGGATAGAGAGATCATGGATGGTCCACCAGATACAGCACCATTGGAGAATTATCCGACAGTACGGCCAACAGGCTGGGACGATGACATTAATCATGTCTGAGTCTTCGTTCTTCGAAAAGATTTCGGCCTATGTGGCCGAGAACAAAAAAAAGGCGGCTCTCGAAGCCAAACTATCAAATACCAAGATAGATACAGTTCTAACCAAAGAAGGAATATCAGAATTGGAAATACGTACGAGTTTCGAACTCCCTGGAGATACGGTTCCAGTTGAAGAGATCATAGGGGAAGAACCAAGTCAAAGGTTAGATGCAATATACGACGAAGAACCTTTGGGATTCGAAAAAGACCCGATGGCGTCGAACATAAAGATGTTGGCCCAAGATCCACTTGAAGAAGTCAATCTTGGAGACAATGATCAAAAGAGAATAACATATATCAGCGCGAAACTAGAACCAGAGTTGAAAGCAATGGTCATCAAAATGTTGAAAGACAATAGAGATTGTTTTGCTTGGGATTATGATGAGATGCCTGGTCTCGAAAGAGACTTAGTCGAATTGAAGTTACCAATAAAGGAAGGGAAGAAGCCAATAAAGCAAACTCCCAGAAGATTCGCGCCAGAGATTCACTCGAAGATTAAAGCAGAGGTCGAAAGACTCTTACGGTGCAAATTTATCCAAACTACAAGGTATGTTGAGTGGATTGCTAATATAGTACCTGTAACTAAAAAGAATGGCTCATTAAGAGTATGCATAGACTTTCGTGACCTTAATGCAGCTACTCCTAAGGACGAATATCCCATGCCTATAGCAGAAATGTTAGTAGACTCAGCCGCAGGTTTTGAGTATTTGAGCATGTTGGATGGATATTCGGGATACAACCAAATTTTTATAGCGGAAGATGATGTATCCAAGACAGCATTTCGTTGCCCAGGGGCAATAGGCACTTACGAATGGGTTATGATGCCTTTTGGTTTAAAAAACGCTGGGGCAACTTATCAAAGAGCAATGAATTCTATATTTCACGACTTCATAGAAACATTCATGCAAGTGTATATAGATGACATTGTGGTAAAATCTACCTCGGGTATGAGTCATCTCGATCATCTGAGCCAATCATTCGAAAGAATGAGGAAATATGGCTTGAAGATGACCCCCCTTAAATGTGCGTTCTTTGTGCAGGCAGGTGATTTCTTGGGTTTCGTAGTCCACAAAAAAGGGATAGAAATCAACCAAAACAAGACAAAAGCCATTATGGAGACCAAGCCTCCCTCCACGAAGAAAGAATTACAATCATTGTTGGGTAAGATAAATTTCTTAAGAAGATTTATCTCCAACTTAAGTGGACGCACGCAAGCTTTCTCACCTTTACTTCGGCTTAAGCAAGGAAAATTCGAATGGCGTGCTGAACATCAAGAAGCTTTCGATCAGATAAAGCAATACTTGACTTGTCCACCAATTCTATCTCCCCCAAATGGGAAGAAGCACATGCGCCTATATATTTCAGCATCAGATAAAACAATAGGCAGCATGCTTGCCCAGGAGGATGAGAATGGCATCGAGAGAGCCATTTATTACTTAAGTAGAGTACTCAATGATGCAGAGACTAGATATACTGATATAGAAAAACTCTGCCTTTGTTTGTATTTCTCCTGTATCAAACTTAAGTATTATATAAAGCCAGTTGATGTTTACGTTTCATCTCATTGTGATGTTATTAAACATATGTTATCTAAGCCAATACTACATAGTCGAATTGGCAAATGGGCTTTAGCCCTTACTGAATATTCATTAATATTTCAGCCTCTCAAGGCAATGAAAGGTCAGATGGTGTCAGACTTCATTGTCGACCATGCGGTGGTTGAGAATCATCAGCATTGTGTAGATTTGAAACCTTGGAAGTTATATTTCGATGGTTCAACGCATAGAGAGGGAACTGGTATTGGAATGTTGATAATTTCTCCTGATGGAATTCCAACAAAGCTCAAGTATAAAATCGAAGGTCCATCATGCTCCAATAATGAAGCTGAATACGAGGCTTTAATTGCTGGACTTGAGGCTTTGTTAGAATTGGGGGCAACCAGAGTCGAAATTAAAGGAGACTCCGAATTGGTCATCAAACAATTGACAAAGGAGTACAAGTGCATCAAAGAGAATTTGATCATGTATTTTATCATCACAAATAGGTTGCTCAAGAAATTCGAATACGTGGAATTAAAACATGTACCAAGGGTGAATAACCAGGAAGCAAACGACTTGGCTCAATTAGCTTCGGGATATAAAGTATCAAAAGAAAAGTTGGAGGAATTGATTGAAGTAAGAGGAAGAGCAATGTTTACTAAACTTTCGCCAAGTGATCTAGAGAACTCACAATTGGGTTATGCCAACAAAGAACAATTCGAAGTACTAAATATAGACTCATTGGCAGACACAGGGAGGAGTCCAATTATTAACTATCTGAAAAATCCTTCGACGGATACAGACAGAAAAATCAAGTATAGAGCCCTGTCATATTTTCTGATGGGAAACGAATTGTTCAAGAAAACTCCTGAAGGGGTATTGTTGAAATGCTTGGGAGAAGCAGAAGCATACTTGGCTCTGTCGAACGTACATAGTGGGGCATGTGGTGCACATCAAGCAGGGCACAAAATGAAATGGCTCTTGTTTCGTTATGGGATGTATTGGCCTTCGATGCTAAAGGATTGCATAGAGTTCGCGAAAGGGTGCCAAGAGTGCCAAGAACATGCAGGTATCCAACACGCTCCAGCAAACGAACTAAGTACAATAGTAAAACCATGGCCTTTCAGGGGATGGGCATTAGATTTGATTGAAGAGATTCACCCCAAGTCATCTAAAGGTCAAAGATACATTTTGGTAGGAATAGACTATTTCACAAAATGGGTCGAAGCAATACCACTGGCAAATGTGGATCAAGAGGCGGTGATTGAGTTTATTCAGAAACACATTATATATAGGTTTGGAATCCCAGAGAGTATAACAACTGATCAGGGATCAGTCTTCACTGGACGAAAAATGCAAGATTTTGCCAGAGAAATAGGTTTCAAGTTATTTACTTCTACACCTTATTACGCCCAAGCAAATGGACAGGTCGAAGCAGCAAACAAAATAATAATTGGCCTTATTAAGAAACATGTGGGAAAGAAACCCAAGAATTGGCATAAGACTTTAGATCAAGCGCTCTGGGCTTGTCGAACATCTCCAAAAGAAGCTACGAATACAACTCCTTTCCAATTGACGTTTGGACATGACGCAGTACTTCCAATTGAGATATGTTTGCAATCAGTAAGGATACAAAGACAAGCAGACATTCCTCCCAACGTATACTGGGAGTTAATGATGAATGAGTTAGTAGATTTGGACGAAGACAGACTTCGAACACTGGAAATGATAAAAAGGCAAAAGGAAAGAGTGTCCAGAGCTTATAATAAAAAGGTGAAAGGTAAAACTTTTGTTAATAATGACTTAGTCTGGAAAGTTATTTTACCTATAGATCGAAAGAATCAGGCACTTGGTAAATGGTCCCCACATTGGGAAGGACCCTTTCGAATCTTAAAAGTATTCTCAAACAATGCTTACGAAATTGAAGAATTAGCAGAAGATCATAGGATCTTGAGAGTAAACGGGAAATATTTGAAGAGATATAAACCTAGCATGCATGAAGTAAAGATTGCAAAGACGTAGATACTCAGGGTACTACGAAAAGCCAAAATGGTCAGGCACCAAAATGGCTTCACAATCAGAAAGAATTATGGAAAGAAAAATCAAAGAAGACACCGAAATATTCTTTTCATTTCAAGCATGGGAGTACATTCATTACAAAAATATCCAAAGAATAGAATCTGAAGTTACAAAAAAGAAGGAAGGCATAAATATATATAAAAAGATTAAACCTAAGGTAAAAACTTGCTAGTCAATCCTTTGGTTTAAATTGTCCAAAGACAATACAGGAGAAGGTTCAGCCTCGAACATATCCATGGCCCCAGAATTACGCATCCTTCTCACTACGCCTTTCTTAAGAAAAATGTAGCTAAGGAGTCTCCCGTACGGAAGACAAGTCACAACCCCTCGACGGTCAACACCGGCAGAGACAGCTTTAACAAGTCCCTTGAAGATCATCAAAGGAATGTTAATTTTCCTCCCTCGAAGACCACAGAGGATAAACTCCAAGTCTTCAACCATGATGTTGTTTTCGTCAATCCGCTGAGGTTGGAAGTTCCCCACGAGCATCTGGTGCCAGATCCTGATGACTTTGGCACTGAAGCGATCATTGTCCATAAGAGTTCTCAGCATGAGATGAGTAGTCATGCTGAAACTGTTGTCATCAAAAGTTCCACCGGAGTTATTGCATTTTATCAGATTGGCAATAGTGGTGGGAGTAATGCTGAGACGAGCGTGTCGAATCTCAGAATCAATAGTGGTCCTACCTTCAGGATCTATGCGTAAAGACGCATTCATCCAGAATTCTGCCACCATGTTGGGGTAAATAGCACCCTCCAGGACTTCCTCAAAGTAGAAGTTTAGTTCCTGGTTAACAAACAGGGTTTCGATGGTGATGAAATGGCGAACAAGTTCATCCTCAGAGAGTCTGAACTCGCCTCTGATGAGGGCTTTGATGTCGTTAAAGAAGAGAGGTTCAGCCATTGTAAGGTAAGAAAGTTGTTCTGAAAGAGAAGTTGTGTGTTTTCTTTTTTTTTTCTCTGTGTTTGGTTTGGAGAGAAAACGCATGAATGAAGAAATAAAGGTGATATTGGACCCTTTATATAGAAGGGGAATACTGAAGGGTGGGTTTCAATTTTTAATGAGTGATTGGACTGCGGTTGGTTTTCCAAAGGAAGAAGTTATGGCTTCCGCCGTTTCCCGCCCTTAGAAGTTGAGAAGTAATCATTAAACTGATGCACGCACGTCTTAAAACCGACGTTTTGGAGAAAGTGACGTCACTTTTTAATAATGATTATGGCTAGAAGAAGTGGAAACGTCAAGTCTAGAGGCAAGAGTGCTGCGAAGGATGTTCAGGTTTTACATGTTGCATTTAATAAAAGCACTGTAGGAAATCTAAAGATATATTTTGACAAGAAATTGAAAGATTTGCTAAATCAACACTGGCAAATATGATAGAGATAAATGGGAGTCAAGCGTACAAATATTATATGTCTACAGTGGTCTCGATTACAAAATAAAGATGCAATAAGTAACAAGATCGAAAACATCTAGTTGAAATCCTCAGGGAGATCCTTTTTGATCTTCAAATATTGAGTCTCCCATGAAGACATGCGAAGTTCAATTAGTGCCTGGTGTTTCTTCAACCTTTCGATTTCTGGCACTAACTTTTGTGCAGTCTCGAAATGTTTCATTCCTGACTGCACCACTTCGAGCAAGTCTTGTTGATTGGACTTTTGTAGGACTGCTTGACAACTTTCAGCCTCCTTTATCTTGCCCTCGAGTACTTTGATTTCTTGTTTCCAAGAGCCGATTTTCTTCTCATAATCATCAATGGCCTTCTGATTTTCTGAATGTTTGAGCCTGAGGGCCTCACCTTGTTTCGTTGCGTCCATAGCAGAATTCCATGAAGAGTCATGAGAGGCCTTTGTCTCAGATAGCTCTTTTTCGACATTTTGCCTTCGAAGGATGTTAGCTTGGAGCTGCTCGAGTAGAGAGCCCAGCAGAACAATTACCTCTGAAACTTCTGTGGAAACTTGAAGCAAATCTACTTTCTTTAGAAGTTGGTTTAAGTTGTGGCTCTTAATAGGGTCCCGGTTGAGAACATCTACAAGATTGACCCCAAAGAATCTTTCTTTTATTTGTCGAAGAAGACTGGGAATATCTTCCTTGTCACTAGAGTCTGCAGTTACAGCTGGTGAGACATTAAGCTCCGGAGGCGAAGGAGTATTCACATTCATAATGGCCTTTAAGAAACTAGGAGGATCAGTTTGCTTAAGGTGTTCAAGCTCTGAAGGAGTAAGCTTTGCAGGGGCAGGCGTCGAAATCGTCTCAGGAATGGTTTTTGCGTCAAGAATCGAAGTTCCATGAGAAACTGGTTTTTCAGGCTGAGAAATCTCTTCCATAGCATCTTTCTCCGACGCAGAATCTTCGTTGTCATGTGATTGCTGGTTCACATTGTCGCTGCCTGAGAATGGATGATCCTCTTCCAAATTTTTGCCTTGATGGGTAGGTGGGGATTCGTCAGTAGAATGGCTTTCTTCGACTGGTTCATTAGGCAATATGGTAGCAATTGGCCTAACGTCTTCAAAGACTGGCGAAAGAACACGAGTTTGATTTTGAGAAGTACCTGTGTTAAACAGAGAAAAGTTAGTCATAAAAATAAACTTTTGAGGAGTTTAGTTAACGAAAGTTAAAGTTTGACAATTACCATAAAGTTTGTCAACATCAATGGTGAGACCAGGGTCTTTAAAACCGGAAGTAGCAGTGCCAGCATCATCCTGCAATAACAAGGTAAAATGTCAATACAATTATTTAGTTAAAATCACAAGATAATATGTGGGACAAACCCAAAATACCTTGGGTGGAATATTGTCTGGACTTGAATTATGGCTTTCCACGACGAAAGCATTACTAGCTGCTTTCAAAGGAGACTCTTCAGAGGACGCTTTATCACCAGGAGAAACAGCTTTGGAAGGACTTGCCTTTTTCCCTTTTCTTGAAGGGGTAACAGCTTTGTGTTTTTTCTTCTGTCCTTGTCTAGTTTGAGGAGGGGATTTATCTTCGCCATCCGAACCAGTGGTCGAAGAAGCTTTACGCTTCGAACCCGTTGGGGGTTTCGAACTCTGGCAAGTGGAAAATGAGAAAGATGAGTACTAATCACAGATTGTACAAGATTGAGAGTATGAGATAAGTATGTACCGTGGGCTTCTTATCAGTGACGAGGGAGTCACTCCCACTTGGTTTATTGCTTTTAGATGTCCCAGAGTCTTTTGGGGCAGAAGCTTCCTTAATCTTCCTCCTTCGTGCAACAGCTGTAGTTGAGACTGAAATCAGTATATCAATAAAGAAAAGATAAGTCAGTCGAAAAGATTGTCTTAATCCAGACCTTCAGGTATTGGAGTCAGGACACGAACATGTTTAAGATCTATATGAAGATGTCCTGTGAAAGTATCCAAGGTATGCTTAGTCGGAACCACTCGTTCAACGCGTTTTTTGGTACTCTCTTGAAGAATTTTGAGAGCATTCCCACACACGAACCAGTCTGGGAAAGGAGGACTTAGAGCCACACCAAAATCAGCACTTGGTAGTGGGGGGAATTTTGGAGGATTGAGTTTGAAAGCCACTTCATAACGTAGTTCTGGTCGAACATACGAGGGCAATTTCAACTTATTTAGTTTGGCGGAAAACTTTTCGCGCAAAGTAACTGCAGCCTCACGAACGGTCCGACTAAGATCATCAGGCCTATAGATAGTTTCAAAGAATTTTTGAAAAGCTTGGATTTCTTTAATATGAGTGGAAGTACCTTTTTGGAAGTTCTCCTGCACATCATTGAAAGCTGCAGTTAGTTCCTGAGCAAGGCTATCAGCATCAAAAATTTGAGAGCTATAATACTCTGTCCACCATTGATGAAAATCTGGTGTAGAGTAAAAAGAAGGTTCAAAAGGAATAGGAGAAAGATTGGTGACGTCAACATATTTGTCGATTTTTTGTTTACATTCTTCTTCAGTCAAATACAAAGTGTGGAAACACATATGGTTCCTTTTCTCATATAAGCACTTGGGTGTTATTTGAGTTAGCCCAAACTGTCTCGAGACCAAATTTGGTTGATAACACATGAGGATACATTGACCCTTTGATGGTCGAAGACGGTGGGAAAATAATCTTGGAGTCAGAAAGGCTTCCCAAATTTCCATAGATTCAGTTTGTTGATCCTGAGATGTTGGTGGAAATTTTCGAGTAAACCATTCAGGACCTATTGTTCTGTGTACAAATGGGGCCATAGAAGGATCGAACTGGTCAAGCCGAGCAAACATCATCGAATACGCCAGGAAATGTTCATGAAGCTTTCCCATTTCCTCTTTTGGAGTTAGGTAAGCTAACCTGGTCCCCTCTATAGTTCGATTTTTGATTGTGCTATCCTCTTCATTGACATCTCCTCGAAAGGGAAGATGAGTTTCGAATGTAGCATTAAGCCACAGTTGCAATAGCCAGAAAGGACCAGCGTAAAGTAAACTACCAGATTTTAAATTCTTGGTAAGGTTTGCAGCTTCACTAAGGTTTTCATAAAGAGACCCTAGAAGTAGTTGGCTGAGGTTGAGCTTTTTCCCAGCATGCAATTGATTAGCCATGCAAAGGTACCTTTTCGCAACTTGGATAGACCTTGAACAGAAGGCACATCGTGAAAGCCACAATGCTAGAAAAGCAATATGCTCTTCATCAGATACTGTCGCTTCAGTGGTAATATGATGCTTCTGGATGAATGCAGTATAAGTGACTTGTGAGTCATTAAAACCAATAGTATCATCATCCATTTCGTTAGGATCGAAGGTTTCGCCAGTTGGTCGAAGTCCTGTAATCGCAGCCACATCAAAAAGAGTAGGGGTAACCATTCCACATGGGAGATGGAAGGTGTTGTGAGAAGCATCCCAAAAATGAACCGCTGCTACTAACATGGGTTGGTTGTATTCTAAACCCGTTCTCGACAGTTGAATCAAATCGTATATTCCTAATGTTTTCCAGAGGGATCCTTTTTGTTTCTCTACCTTTTCTAGCCAGGCATAGTACAAGTCAGGATCTTTGGCTAAAGGGATTGACCTAAACACTTTTACAGAATTGGTCATATAGTTTAACCTAATTTTGGTTAAAGCTAAAGGGGTTGCAGTTGAAGTTTCCTCAACATTAGCAGATTTGTCTAAAGGAGAGCGACCGTCTTCATCTATCTTAACTTTGCTAACTAATGGTCTAGTCTTGTAGTAAGCAGGAAAAAATTTATTCACAGATTGGATACTTTCACTCGGTAACGGACCTATAAAGGCAAGAGTTTTTCCAGAGAGTTCAAAGGGAATGATTACCTGGGAAGCGTAAATAGCGCGTATTTCTTCAGTGTTAGGGTTTGGAACGAACTCTCGTTCCCCAGAACGTGTTGTTGATTGGAGCTTCAAAGCGGGTTGAAGAACATTTGAAGATGAAGCCATGGAGAAATTTTTTGATTAAAAGAACAAGATTCTAAAAAGAGTGAAGATGTTTCAATTTTTCGGTGAAGAAGATGAATGAAAGGCGGTATAGAGGCACAAGATCAAGTATTTAAAGGTTTAACGGAAACCTTTTTGAATCTTTTGGGTAAAGCCCGAGAGACACGAGGCGGCTGGTGATTTAATCCAACGGCGGTCGAATGAGTTAGCTTCACTCCTAGTATGTAGGAGTAATGATCAAGAAGTAAGGTTAAAACGTGGGAATGTAAGTTATGAGAAGACATCTTTGAAAATGACAAGACGTTTCGGAAACAGGGTCATCAATGATTATGACGTTAGTCAGCAGTCTTGGAACTCTCAAAGATCAATAAAGAACGAAATCTTATAATGACAAGAAACGCCTATTTCTGCTGACTCTCGAAACAGGCATTTATTGGGGGCAATTTGTTAGCTGAAGATTTCGTTTTGAAGTATTTATCCTTCGAAGGAGTTGAGTATCGAAGGAAAGATGGTTACTGATGGCCATCCCTTAAAAAATAAAAGAATGACTACTGATGGTCATGCTTCGAGAGTAAATATTTCTAAGTTCACTATGAAGATAATGAATACTGAAAGCTAGTAAAAAGTATGTGTCTTCGGGGACTTAGACAAATTTGTAGATATATTCAAGTATTACTACTTAGCGTGTTTTTTAGTAGTGTTTGTTTAATACACTGCCACGCGTCGAAGACGGACTCAGGCGGAAAGATTTGAAATTCGAAGACGGTTTCGTAACCGTTCAATGACAGATGGCTTCGCTGGAAGTTCTGATGAGAAACGTGGCAGCAGATTAGTATAGGACCGTTAAGGTCGAAACTAGTATAAATAGGAGTCTTAATGTTAGGATTCTGTGTGTTCATTTTGTACAAATCACTCACATATTTACTCAAGTATCAAGCGTTAAGAGAAAGAGTTCGCTGAGAAAATGTACGTATGACACCACCATTTTAATACATGTGTATTATCTTTTGTTTTTATCTTCCAGAATTACTGCATTTCGTTTACTTCCTGCCATTTACATTTCTGCATCTTTACTTTAATGTCATTTACTTTCGAATTACTTTCATGCTATTTACTTTCAAAGTCTTTTACATTTCTGCAGTTTAAGATTCTTTACGTTTCAATTGCCCTTTTAATTTTCTATGTTATGTTACTTATCTTTCCATTGAAGTCACATTTATATGTAACAAAGTGATTGTCAAGACTATTTGTTCTGTTAATCGAACAACGCTTATTAAAGAAGACAAACAATGAATATGGTTCGAATAAACATTGATGACAATCTTCTTGACTATGTGTCCTAGGATCAATCTAGTCGATCCTGCAAGTAACCAAATCATATTTATTATAGTTTGGAAGACTAGCGGTTGTTTACCGGAAATCACCGTAAACACCAGGTATGTAGACCTATCAAGCAAGGAGGATTGAACCTAATCAACATGGGCCTGTGGAATCAGGTTGCATTACTGAAATGCTTATGGAACATAGCCATGAAGATGGACAACTTGTGGGTGAAATGGGTGCATTTGTACTACCTGAAAAGGGATACCATCTGGAATGCCAAAATCTCTACTGCCAGCACATGGATCATGAGAGCTATTATGAATAGAAGGGAGGATGCTAATATTCACCACCAGTCGTGGGTGCAGATGCAGAGTAAAGGAAAATTTTCAATGAAGAGAATGTATGAATGTCTTACACCTCCAGCCAGCAATGTGAATTGGAGCTCAGTAGTTCAGCACAACTCTACAAGGCCAAGATCTATGGTTTGTTTGTGGCTAGCTTGTCAAGAACGGCTGTCAACTAAGGCAAGACTCAAGCACTTAGGGCTACTGCAAGAGGAACAATGCAGCCTATGTAATGAAGTTATTGAAGATGTTGATCATCTGTTGATTGATTGCAAAGTTACTGCTAGCATATGGGAGGGTAATTTAAAGTGGCTTGATGTTAAACATAAACCGCTACAGTGGCAAGAGGAAGTCAATTGGGTTGTGAGCCAAACCAGAGGCAAAGGATTCACACATAGCATGCTGAAGATTTGTTTTGCTGAAACTATATATGCAATTTGGATGTGTATAGAAATGCTACAGTTTTTGGACATAACACCATAGATAATATTGATAGATTACTTAGTAAAACCATAGATATCATTGTATATAGAGGTTGGATGAAACCAAAGTATAGGAGCAAACTTGCTTTACTCATGATGTAATTAGTTTCCTTGTTTGTTAGGAGCTGGATCGTTGTCGATCGCTATGCTTTGTAATTGTTCTTTTGAAATATAATATATTCTTTTATTTCCAAAAAAAATAAAAACAAACATGTATCCATTTTTTTAATAATTATTTTACATTTTAATAGTTTTTTTTACACAAACATTTTAATAGAATTGGTTTTTAGAAAATGGTGTTAAAAAGGTTTGTTTTCATTTTTGTGAACGATAATTAAAAAGAAATTTAGGAAATTGAATTTTGTTTTGTCAACGAAGGAACCTTCTTTTAAAAAAGTATACATAGGTGTGTTTAGGGGTGGACAACGGGCCGGGTTGGGCGGTTTCGGGCCCAAAACCACCACCCAGCCCAACCCACGGTTGGAGAAAACAGGCCCAATTCCGCCCAAAATTTGTATTAGTTTTGACGGGTTGGTTTAAAACGGGTTGCGGGTGCATTCGAACGGGCATTTCGGGTTATTGGGTTACTTCCAATTTTAAGCCCAATAATTTGTTTAGCTTTTTTCTTAAATTTCTTTCACTAATTTTAAGTCAATATATTACAATATTTTATTTTTGGCCCAATTCAAAAGTGCATATCTCACATCCAATAACTTCAAAAATAACATAAATTATTACATTTATATCAAAATAATAACAAAACAAATACATTTATTAGTTCTTCAATAAGCCACCAACAACCTGAAAATGATAAAAATTAAATTCAACAAAATGTTAGAAAAACACTAGTCAAAAATATGAAAACAATAAAAACTAAATTCCATAAATTCACATTATTTAATGTTGAATTGCAGTTTCTATTTTTACCCCTCTCATTTAAAACAATGTTCAGGTTAAAAATTTTCTCATTTAATATTATCTTTAGAAAAATTAGGACTGTCATATTACTTGACATGAGATGTTTCTATAACATGTTTTGGGGAAAACAATTAGAGAAATTAAGATTTATAAGATATGCAAACATCAATTAGATGAGAAAACACAAGGTCATAAAAAAGAATACAACTGTAATAATGACTGCATATTCAAGAATTTTGAAGCATAAAGCTTTATAGTGGTATCAAATTGAACATTAGAGAAATATCAACATACATAGGCAAAGATAGAGAAAAACACTAAAAGCATTGTTTCAAAATCAAAGGTAAAAATTAATGGTTTAGAAACAAGTGAAATGGTTATACTAGCTTAAAGTTCAGAATCTTCTGGTTACAATTTGCTGCAGAATAATCAGCATAGATGCTATACAATTTTCCCAAAATTATTCAATGGATTTTCAAAGCCACCTTTCTGATATAAAATGTATGTTAAAATTAAAAGGCCCTGTTCTTGATATAGAGTTTGCTTAACTTATAATAAGTGTAAATCTTAATTTCTTACTTAAACAAAATCCACTATTGGTCAAGAACCATGCCATCCATATCCAAATTAAATTTCACATTCGAAGTTATAACCCATTACAAATAAATTAATTAAATGAACTGACAAAGAAGTAGTATACTAAGTAGTCCACTTCAAGATTAAGTACAACTAAAAAAATCACATGATAAAATCAGCTACTAATACATTCAATTAGTACATCAATTTTTTAGACAAAATAAATATAATAGGCAAATATAATTTACCTCTTAAGTCTCAAGTCTCGGCAACCTTTAAATCAATAACCTACACAATGATACAACCATTTCAATAACAAATGGAAATGACTAGAAAATTAATATTAAAATATGTTAACAATGCACAGAAAAGATGAAGAAATATAAAATCTTACACTTTGTGTGGTTCAAAACAAAGACAGTGAAGACAGATAAATACTATAAAAAAGAAAATAAAAATTACCTTTTGTTCAAAAAGAATAAAGATGCAACTATTGTCCTTCAATTCTTCTGGAACATAAACAAAAGAAGAATAGAAAGATATTGAATGATTAAGAATGGTGTAAGTGAAATAGAATATGAAAGAATAAGAAATCAATGGAAACGAATTGGAAATGGAAAACATTGTGACATATTGGAGAAGATGAACATGAGAAGAGGATTTAAGATGGGTATGATAGACGGCGGCTAGGATTAGGGTTTGGATGTGAACAAGAGGGAAGAGATGGAAGCTGAAGAGAGAGAAAAGATAGTATTTCTACAAGTAAAGATAAATTATGGTACAAATCCATCAATATGCAAGTAAAATGAAGCTTACACGTGACTTGGGAATTATGCAGTCAAAGGCAAAGTTGAAGAAGTAACAAATCAAATTAATTGAAGAATAAAACACAAAAATGAAAATCACCCACCGTGGGGCTCGAACCCACGACCACAAGGTTAAGAGCCTTGCGCTCTACCAACTGAGCTAGACGGGCCAATTAGTAGAGTTTCAACTAAGAAGTATTTGTATCATAACAGTTAAAAGAAATATGTTTTTTTATCAAATTGAGTGCAAGTTTATACTTTAAAGGACTATATTTTAGCTAGACGGCCCAGTTGTTAATGGTTCAACTGCAAAATCGAAAGAAATATGTTATTATAATAAGATTGAGTGGATGTTTAATGGACAATAAAAATATAAAATAAAAAGTGAAATAACTTATCGATAGATTACAGTATAAAATAATTTAGAATTACTTATTTTTTTAAAGGGATTGTTAGGATGATTAAAAAAATTTGTTTTTAATTTTTAAAATAAATTTCACTTAAAAATGCTTTGAAATGATATTTTATTTAATTAAAAAACAATTTCTACTTGAATTTTAAAACCACACAAAAATTAACTTTATAATTTTTTTAACTTTAATATATTACTATCGAAGGTTGTTGACCACTACTACAACTATAACCGATCACCATTAATCATTATTTTGACAATTATTTTAATCACCAACAAATGTTATTCCTGTTATCTGTGATCACTATTTCAGTCATGTCTGTCCACCATTAATCATTTACTTTAGTTATTTTCAAACACCACTTTAGCTACTTGTAAACATCACTCTAGCTAGCCCACGTCCAACCATTATGGCCCTTTGTAATCGACAACCATCATAAACTACTACTCCTACACCACTTCAATCACCACTGCACCCAACTTCAACCACCTCATTTGTCGATTGTGTCTATATGTCTACTAATCACTGATTGTTGCAACCACTATTGTCTTGACCACCATTAAATGCTACTCTAACCACCCCTAACCACCACTCGAACCACCACTTTAATCACGATTGAACATTACTTCAGCTACCTCCAACCACTACTTTCACCTATTGTGCAACCACATGACTTTCAATCACCACTTTGATTGTTGTAATCACTTACTTGTCTACCATTATTCTGACTGTTGTAGTCATCTGTCAATCCCTAGATCGAGAATCGTTTTTAGCCACCTGTGATAACCACAGCTTTCTACCACTAATATTAAAATTAGTACTACTAAGTTATATTTTTTTTATTAGTGGTTCAAACTTCAAATGAGTTGATTCCGTGATGATAATAATTAATTTTAAATGAATTAATTTTTAACATTGATTTTGGCTAAAAGTGAGTTAAATGTAAAGTGATTTATATTTGGGTATATTTAAATAATGAGTTAAACAATAAATTTTAACTCCAAGTTAGAACCAATTCAACTCTAAAACAAATTAGACAATTATGAATATTATATCCCAAGATCGCATAACATCAACAACCTTGTGATAAGTGCCAAATTGTAATTATTTTTGTAAATAGTTTTGCGACACTTATCGTCTCTTTTTCTTCAACTTGTGTATGAATGCAATGTTTTTGTTATATTTGCACATATTACGTATTCTTTTCATTTTCAATTCATTTATGTACCGTTTGATAATTTTCTATTCATTTTATAGGTATTGATGTGTATTTGGAGCATGAGCAACAAAGTATTGAAGACACCGCTTTAAACGTGCGATTTTGAGCAATTCATCGGTGGATAAGGCTCAAAACAAATATGAGGAAAATCATCAATTTCATTGATATTTAATCATTTTTAGATATATCATTGAATAAGATTTCCAACGCTTCAAACCGAATGCAAATCAGAGTTACGGTTCTCAAGTTATGCCTAAAATAAGATTTCATTTTTCTGTTTTGTGGGCTAAGCGCGGATTTTGGCGCTAAGCGCGGTTTGGGAGGTTTATAAAATGTTAGAAAACAACATTTATGGCTTGCTAATGGATGATCCGGGGTCGAGAGCTTAGTGGATCGTGTTTGAAACCGCGAGAAATACGGTTTTCTCTCCGTCTCTTCTCTTTGTAACCAGTTATGTTGGGGTTTTGTTGTAAGTATACTTTGTTTATATGTATATTTTTTTTCTCATGGTGTTGTTTGATGCTTTTATTACAAATCTTCATTAAGGATTGCTTTCTCTATGTGGATTTGGGTTGTTGCAGAGATGGATGATTCAAATCCGAGTTTAGGAAGAACATTTATTGGGTTTTAACTTTAGGGATAGATTAGAACTTAGTATTCAGTTTAGTGTTGGTTCTTAACGCTTCTGTGTTGCTTGTGTTGTGCTGAGAAATTGTCGACGCGAGTAATACGCTCGTTGTCTCACTTTGCGTTAGAAATAACCTCAGCGTGAGCGGTACGTGATGATGTTGACGAGTAATTTAGGTTAATTTCAACTGAGTAGTATGTTTAAGTATCTAACGGGTATGTGAGCTACAAATCTCGAGAGTTTCTATTGTCTGACTAATGACATTTTTTCCTGTTTATAATTTACTTTGCCACACTTTACTTTAAACCCGTTTTAAAACCAAACTCATAAACGCGAGTGTCATACCCCAAATTTTGCCCATCATATTTATTCATATTTCAGTCCATCTGACTTTCAAATGCTCAAAGATATACAAGAAGGAAGCATGTAGTCTCTCTCCTAAAACAACAACCTCTAAACTAGGGTTTTGTATTTCTCAAAGTAAAATCAAGTTCTAAGACCTCAAATGGAACCCTTGGCCTCTAATATGCCTCAAAGGATTGTCATACCCCAAATTTGTCCTACCCTTTTACTTTCATCTGGCTTAGGCTTTGCATTTCATGTACATACCTCCCATTAGGTCATTTAACACCATGCATCATCTACTAGTAACACGGCATAGGATCAAGGATCTTGAAAAGGTTTTTGTGTTTATGATCATTAAAATCCTCCGCTTGTCAAACTACAAGGGTGTTATCTTCATCAAGGTTGATTTCAGGGCTTTGTTAAGATCTTTACACAGCCTATTTTAAAATGTTGAGGTTTCACCTGAGCTTCATCATCAAGTCAAAGTTTGGTTCGTCTGATTACATATGTTACAAGTGTCATATATGCTTTGATGTTGTGCAAGAGCTAGATAAAAAAAAAAAGAGGAGAGAGATATTGTTTCTAAGGTCACTTTTAAATTGGAAATCATATGCTAAAGAGGGATAACTTTGACTTTTGTTCAAAGTCAACCATGGAAGGTTGACTTTTGACCAAAGTACGTGTTAAGCCTATTTTGGTTTCCATCTTATCTTTGGTTTATTCAAATTGCAATCTGAAGTCCAGAAGAAGAAGTTTTGAATTCAAACTAGAGGCAAATTGGAGAAAGTGAAGAATACATTTAAATTGAGAAAGTAGAAAATGTCATTGAAAATCCAAGATCTATATGGGCTACAAGATTCATTCAAGTCTATTCATGAGATTACATAGTTATCCACATTCCATCTATATTATCTCTTCAAAATCGCAAACCGTGTCTGGTCGTTACATTGTGGTGAGCATAAGGAATCACATTACAAGGCATGTCCTAAACACTAAGAAGCTACACTAAGACTAAGTGTTCATAAAATTGCTTCTCTTGCTTCAGAACCATGTGCCATGTATCCCATGTGCCTCCATTGCCATCAACCTGCAAACACAAGTTCAATCACCATTATTAAATTTCCAGCTGCCGGTTCAAAAATCATACACAAAAAAAGAATACATATACATTCACATACACTCCAAAACACATTTGAAATAAGTCTTGGTTCATAAAAATACAAGCTCAGCCAGCATACATTCAAAAGAAGACACTCATGCTACTTCTAAATCTGTCTCAGAAATCCCTGCATCATTCAAAATCCAATCCAAAAAACATACAAAAATCCAGCTACATCCAAATAAACCAAACTATACAAACAGTTCAAAACAAAACCAAAATCCTGCAAAAAAAATGGACTATATCAAAACCGACACAGGCACACATCTATTTAACCTCATTCACGACGGTACAATGTAAGCATAGCAAGACGGTCCAGTTTCATACATTCAAACCTGCGCAAGCTAGAACAAAACCGTACCGCTTTTGTTTTATTCAGAACTGATACCCAATTCAAGCACATCTAAATAGAGTTCATATCAATTCAAACCTGGAAAAAGGGTAGAAGAAAATCCCGGCAGCCACTTACCAATCCTCAACCATTTTACCAACTGGACATAACCTTATCGCTTCGCGATTGTCATCTTCGACCTCTGCCTGCTACCATACCATCTTGCTGAACCAAAACAGTCCCTGCAGAAAAACCATACGCATTACAAGTACATACAACACTAAATCCGCATGCCAATATATACCAAAAAAAATGCATCAGATTCACTCACTTTTACATCCAAGTTCATCACCAAAACACCCTGCATCAAACACAAGAAGCCATAAGCCAAAGCAGAAAAAAATCAAAAGAAACACAGTCCCACATTCAAGAAATTAGAAAAATTCAGTGGAAGTTGTAACTCCGAGTCCCACACTCAAGGATTCGTAATCATTGTCCAATCATTGCTCCTATAAATAGTCAGCTCCACTCACCTGCAGAAGGACCTAGAAAGCACGATCACATATCTTCGTCATTGTTTCGCTTGCAAACTTTGAGAGAAGAAGTGCTAAGTCTAAAGTTCGAACACACCATAACCACCACACTCCCACCTTCAATTCTCAACCATAATTCACTCTCCACCACCTTCTTCACGTTCTTCAACCTCTCGCCACTTCTCCACCATTTTCCATTCACCTCTTGCTTCTCAATCTCTCTGCGACTCCACATTCTTCAACCACTTCATCTAAGAACATTCATCATCTTCACCATTCCTCAACCTTCAATCATCTATCTTCATCACCGCAAAATCCATCTTCATCTCCTTCACAAAACTCAACAAAATTTGTAACAGAAAATCTTCAACAATCTGCAGAAACAGGAAGAATCGTCACAAGCTTCGCACACACACTTCTTCAATTCTTCATATCATTACCGATTCCATCCACATCCTTAATCGATCCACTTCACCAACCACTTCAACGCAATCATCAACGATTCTCCATCAATCTCGCAACAACAACAAAATTCAGGAAACTCTCAGAACAGAAATTGAAGAAGAAGATAGCGCAAGAAAGGATAGAGCAATGCAAGCATACCTAACGTGAAGTTTTTCTCGCGTTTATTTCGCCATCGGTGCCATCGTGACTCTCACTTCAGGTATGTCCGGTGAACCTTCACTTTTCATCTTCTTCGCCGATTCCTGATGTTGTTGTAAGGAGCAAGGCTCCGCGGATACTTCCCCCAAGATTTCGCACCCTGATTCCGCGAGTAGATCATTTGATTTCATGCTTATGAGCTAGGGTTTTTAACTGGGATGGAGAAGAATATTGGAGAGAGTGGGGGACGGAGATGAGAGGCGAGGGAGAGAGGCGCGTTTGGTCCATGACGGCGTCGTGCTTTGCTTCGCCGGAGAAGGAGTTTGAAGCGACACCGTTTGGTGTTCGCGAGTGAGAGGGAAGGAATTGAGGTTGAGAGATAAGAAGTCTGATAGTCATAAACGCCAAAACGCACCGTTTTAATTAATTTTCTTTTTAATCTCTTTTTTTACTTTAATTAAATAATGGAAATCTGAATCATAAGCAGTGGGCCTGATTTGCTATCCCGTACCCCCTCTGGCTCAATTACGGTTCCTTTTTTGCATAAGAGAAGCTGTAACAAAACTCTGCTGGGCCAGCAATTCTTTGGGCCCAGCGCCTTGCTCTTCACACCCTCATTTCAATAATTCACCCCCTGACTTACACCATGTTCCTGGCTAGAATCAGATTTTTTCTATAGTTTTTCCTATTATTTTTAGGTTCTAAGAAGCAATAAAATCCATTAAAAATTTTGTTCGATTTTTAAGTGATTAAAAAACGTCAATAAAAAATATTGGTTTTAGGCTTATTGTTTTAGTCTCTTTTTTGCTTGATTTAGAATTCATTTTTCTTTCATAAAAAAAACCATAAAAAGAATAGTACTTTTAATTCACTTTTTGTGCTATGTTTTGACTTGTTCTTTTTCATGCTATTTTCAATATTCTACTTAGCGCTTTATTGTCCATGTTTCTTTTATTCCTAACCTTAGGTAGAAACCATGATAACATTAGGTAGAAATTCCCATTCATATTAGGCTAGTTCTCTTAGGCTAGTTTCTTTTTCTTTTACAACCATAAAACACTCTAAAAATACTTGAACAAATTTCCCATAAAAAATGACTAATAAATACTTTGACTAATAAAAAGGGAATGGAAGCTTGTAACCTCCCTTGCTTAAGGGATGTTCGAGTGCTTGGGGCTCCCTTGCTTAAGGGTTCCATTCAGGCGTAAGTTCCCAACCTCTAAAAAACACAAACCAAAGAGTAGCTCGAGTTTCCCTTGCTTAAGGGATTTCCTCGAAACACTCAAACTCTCTCTCTCTTCTCTCGCTTTCTTAAGGGCACCGTTATTTCCGCTCCATTGCATCCTAGGCTGTCCCCTTGTGCAAGAGCGCGAACGTTAACGCCGCCCAACTAAAAAACACAAAAACAAACAGAAACTATGGAGCCGAACTACGGCGCTCTGATTCCTGAAAAGGATACGTAGGCATCAAGTCGCGGGGCTTGAACGAGCACATTTGTAAATATTTCCTTCTTTTCCCCGTATTTCTTTTTGCATGCATTCGCATATAGACATAGACATAGTACACACCCTTTAGATAGAAACAAACATAGGTGGATACCATCGAGTACGATGGGCGCGAGGGGTGCTAATACCTTCCCCTTGCGTAACCGACTCCCGTACCTTGATTCTCTGGTCGCAAGACCCTGTTCCTTCCTTTGTTAGGTTTTCTGATATTCCTTTCCCTTATGGGATAAATATATTGGTGGCGACTCTGTTCATTTTTCGCGAGCGTGCGACAGCTGGCGACTCTGCTGGGGATGTTGCTAGACCTGTTGCTGGTCCATCCATAGCGAGTCGATCCTAGCCTGCGTTTGTTTGTTTATTTACTGGGTGTTTATTTGTTTTTATGTCTATACCTTGTATATATGTTTGCATGTTTATTTTTCTGCTTGCATATCATGTTTATTTCTGTTTGCACATCATGCATATGGATTATATTCTGTGTTCCTTGGGGTCTTATGTTCTGTTTTGCAGGTTGGGTGGGATGTTCTATGAGGTAAAAGGCCCAATACCCAGGCCATGAGTGATACCTTAGGAACTAGGAATAGAGTGGCCATGACGGACAGAAGACGTATGTCTGATTGATCCGATCATGTATCCACGGACAGAGCTTGGTGGAAAGAGGCAATATCGTATGATTACGCCTACTTTCAATCCTCTGTTGGCTTTTTTGACCTACCCTGACCTAGATTCACCTGTGAGTGGGGAGGGATATACATGACAGGTACCGTTGGTGACTATTCAGGTACTGTTGGTGACTATTGGTCTTCCTGATACTCAAAAAGGTGTCGGACCTTTGATTCTGTGACATTTGACCTGTATCAGTTATTCAGAGGATTGTACAGTGGTTACTAAGATTATATGGACCTTGATCCCATGCTGTTGCATTGCATAACATCATTGTTTTGTCCACTCCATTTATGAAAGATCCTAAAGTCTATTTCCAAAAAAAAGGAGAAAAGAAAAGAAAAGAAAATATATGTAAAAGAAAAGGAAATAGAAAAGCAAAAAAGAAAGAAAAGATATTCTATACAAAAAAAGGAAGCTTTAATTCAAAAAAAAAGAAGAATGAAAGTGTGTGAAAAGACTTTAGGATCTCTCATAAATGAAACATGCATTCATACTATCATGCATTTCATGGTTCTTTCAAAGACTTATGGGACCATTTCTATCCAGATTTCAAGATCAACAACAGATTTGACTTCTCACCGCCACGACTCCAAAATCAACTATGGAACAACTCCGTGAGGAAATGGATGAGATGAGGGAACAAATGGGTCATCTTATGTTGGAGATGCAAGACTTGGTCCATAATCAGGATGCACTAAAAGAAGAGAATAGTCAGTTGAAGACTCAGTTAAGCTTGGTTATGGAGATTCTAAAAACAGTACTAAGAAAGGAAGGGGATGTTGTTCCTACTGCTGCAACAGAAGTTGTTGATCCCTTCTCTTCAGTAGGATCCTTTCCCACTCATGGAATACCTCAGGAAGTTCCTCCTCAACTCCGTGTGCCATTACCTCCATGCCAATCTGTTCTTCAAGGAGGCCAAATGTGTGGGAAAAAGCCTAAGATACCTCAGAGAATTCTCAATCCTATCCCGATGCCTTACGCTCAGTTACTTCCCCGTTTGCTGGAGCTTCAGTTGATTGAGCTACGAGAATTGGCTACGCCTGAAAAGCTTCCCCCCACCTTTGATGCCAATGCTCGATGTGAGTTCCATTCTGAGGCACCTGGTCATGATATTGAGAATTGTAGGGCGCTGAAACATCAAGTTCAAGATCTCATTGATTCAAAAGTGATTGCGTTCACCCCCGAGGGTATGATTGTTCAAGGAAACAGGGTTCCACATGTGGTGGAAAGAAAGGTTGATTCATGCTTCTATGTCAGATCTACTTCAAATCAGAAGCATAATGCACTATCTTGGGTTCCAGGTTTCCCACCTCATCAGTCTCCATTTGTTTCACAGCCAGATCAAAAGAGGAAGACACCCGAACAGAATCATCAACAAGGTCATCCGAATGAATACCCACCTAGAAGTAATTTGGGGCGAAGAAATGCTCCTCTGGACCAGATTCCCATGACATACACTAAACTTCTGCCATATCTAGTGCAAAGCTCATTGGTGGTCCCCAAATCTCTGAAACCTCCACCACGCCCGTTTCCACCTGGGCATGACCCTAATGTGCAATGTAGGTACCACGCTGGATCAGCAGGGCACTCAACCGAGGACTGCAACGCTTTCAAAGCCAAGGTGCAACAATTGATCGACGAGAGACATATAACCCTTCAAGGAGGAAACATGTGGGTGAACGGAATGCCCGTGCCCAAGTGAATGTCCGTATTCCATGGAGTGTCACAAAAAGAAATAAGCCCAGAAGGAGTCAAGTCTCCTCAACTATGGCAATCATCATTTCCTTTCTGTGTTCTCATTTCAAGTATTTCCTGTTTTGTAGAAAGCTGCTTCCTTGTTTGAACTCGTTGGTATGATAATAATGAAAACACCACAAATTCTCGAGCAACTTTGTCAGAATCTTTTTCAAAAAGTAATCAAGAATGTTTTGTAGAAGCATCTCTTATTCTCAAGGTTCTTATGCTCAGTTGTATCCGTGGAGGTTGGTGTTTCAGTTGGCGTTTGAGCTCTCCTTGCAACAAGTAACTTCTCTAAGTTTGGTGATCACGCAAAGTTCCTCCATGTTTGACGGCAAATAATTCTTCAATGAATATGCTTGGGGCTCCCGCACGAGGGGTAAGCAAGACGCACTCTTATCTTGAGCATTGCATCATTCGCATTGCTCGAATCCCTAAAGCATTACAAATTCTTGGGTGACTTCGTCAGAATCTTCTTCCATGTGGTAATCAAGAGTATTCTACACAATGCTCCTCATTCTCAAGGTCTTCTTCACCACAAGTTCTCAGTTTGATGACCATGCAAGGTTCCTCCACTTTTGATAATGAATACTTCTACAACATCTATGCTTGGGGCTCCCGCACGAGGGATAAGCAAGACGTACTCTTATCTTGAGCATTGCATCACTCGCATTGCTCGAATCCCTAAAGTAAGGCAAAAGTTTACAACTCATGGATGACCTTGTTGGAGTTCTCTTTTGAAGTAATCTGAAGTGGTTGGAAGGAAATGAAGAAAGTATCCGAGATCAGCAAGTCCAGACGGAGACGAGTCTCCTCAACAATGGCAGCCATTTAGTTTCTTTACTGCATTCTCATTTGCAATTTTTCATTTGTGTGTTTAAGCATCAATTGCATGTAAAAACTTGTTAATTTCTGAATGAAAATCATAATACATTGTCTATGTTCGTCTTGAAGCAATCCGTTCGTTTTCACTCATAAAATGTTTTTGGCACTACGATACCAACTTTGCTAATCCCTTGCTTAGGCAAAGAGCGGAGGGAGAATGATGAAAAATAAAAATGCAAAATCTCCAATCGTGTGTTTTTGAATAAAACCCTACTGAGGATGTACATGCATTGTTTCAAATCCCCAAACACTGGAGATATAAGGGAGATAGACCCTCGTCAACCCCTTTGAGCCTTGAAGTAGAAGTTTCCTTTTCTAATCATAAAAAAAAACCCTTATTTTAACCCTGGGGCAGGGTAGTGTTCATTTAACTTGATCGAGCTTTCAAACTCACCAAAAGGGTATGCATCTAAGGATACAACAATGGTTATCCTCCAAAAGGTTGAGGAATGTCAAGACCGTAATGACTATCCTTATTCCATCAAGAGATCAAGAGATGACGATGCCACAATGGTAATCCTTCATCAAATCAAAGGAGTGAGGCGGTCACAATCATCTCAAACGAATCAAAGATAACGCAAGGTCACACGACTTGTTCAAAAAAAATATACATAGCAAAAAAGAAATGGCAAAAAAAAGATATAAGAAGAAAAGGATGAAAAGAAAAATGACAAAAGATAGCACAAAAGAAAAAGATGATGAAATTGCCAAGCAAGAACAAAGTCGTGTGACAATGAATCAGAAGAATAAAAGGGGAGCGACCGCCATGTCCAAAGAACCTCATTGATTCCTCAACCATTTCAAAATTCCTTGTGAGGGATGAACACTCGTATCAAGCTAAATTGAACATAGGACTGGAGAACATCACGAAGGGGGTGGGTACAAATAATTGTGAGCCTAAAAATCCTTTGTTTTCTAAAAACCGTGAACCCGGCCAAATTACAACCCTTAAAAGTCCTAATTGAAGTAGGGTTTATTTCGAAAGCACACTCCGATGAGATAGCGTTTAACTGACTCCCAATGAGGCGTGACACATATCCATGTTGGTATCGTATGCTTGCTTTATCTTCCGTATGCAAAAAAATCGAGGTTGTGTCGACTAGTGATTCGGTCACAAGAGGTTGCAACCTCATTTCATAAATTTTTTTTTAAAAAAAACAACTTCAAGACTAACATAGGCTTTGCATTGGAATTATCATTCTTAGAATTAACATTCTTTTACATACAAAACATCTGCTTAAACATCAAAAAAATTCAGGATGAGAATCAGTGAGTAACTTGGTCATGTCAAAGTACAAGAGACTTGAGAACTCCGAGGAGGAAAAGCTAATCATCTCAAACGTTGACCATCAAGGAGAAAGTTATCTAAAAACTCCGTTGGGCATGAACAGTTAATGCTTTCCTTGATTACCTCGAAGGGGAGAGTTTGAAGACTCCGTTGAGCGTGGTAAAGTTGTTTCCATGTTTGTTTGACTTCAAAACAAAGAAAGCCTGAGGATTCTAGTAAGATGTACCTAATCAGGGGCAATTGAATCGAGGTTTGACCTATCAAATTCAGCATATCTGGGGCAATCATGTCGATAAATCTCTTCGAGCCTTGATCAATTCGGGGCAATCAAGTCGAGGAATCTCTCTTGAGTTCAACCAAGCTGGGGCAGTTACGTCGAGATTCGACAAATCTCTCCAAGGATCCTTTAGCGCAAATCCCTTCATGGGTCATGAAACTTGGGGCACAATCTTATGAGTTTGATCCATTCCCCAATCATAGGAGTTTATTTCTCCTGGAAATTTGGTCTCTCCCCAAGCACGGAGTTTATTTCTCTCGAGAGTTTGTTCCATTCCTCAAGCATAGGAGTTTATTTCTCCTAGGAGTTGTTCTACTTCCCCCATCTGGGTTTCTTATCTGGATTTCTCATCCCCAACATGATGAATTGAGGGAATCTCCTCAAGCTGAAAATCCACCAAGCAGTGGCACGTGGTGAGAAGTCCAAAGTCATTCTACGTTCTGGAAGGCAACAACAAGAGAGTGCATCTTACAAATCAAAGTCCAATATCTGTTGGCACCTCCACATGGTCCTTAACACTAGGGGGATTCTCCCTGGTGTTTACCTCATCAATGCCTTTATTTGGCATCCTGCATATAGTGTTCACTGCATATAACATTGCATCCTCAAAAGCGTAGCATATTCATCAAAATGGATCATTACGCCATATAAATTCAAACATGCATAACAAAGCATAAGCCAGATAATCAGAATCAGTACTTACTCAAGACAATAATACATCCCCACACAAAAAGTTGTCCTTACAAATTCTGATTGATATCTGCTACTACATTTCAAGTCTCTTCCAACCACGGTGCCGAGGCGAGGTATCTTCAATCTCTGATGAGTGTCTGACACAATGTCTTCTTTTGTCCTGACGTCGAGTCGATGTTGAGTCATAGATCGTAATAGATCTTATTCTTTCAGTCCTGAAGATCATGCTTAGGTCTTCTCCTGATGTCGAGTCGATGTTGAGTCATAGATCGTAAGAGATCTTATTCTTTTAGTCCTGAAGATCATGCTTAGGTCTTCTCCTGGTGTCGAGTCGATGTTGAGTCATAGATCGTAAGAGATCTTATTCTTTCAGTCCTGAAGATCATGCTTAGGTCTTCTCCTGATGTTGAGTCGATGTTGAGTCATAGATCGTAAGAGATCTTATTCTTTTAGTCCTGAAGATCATGCTTAGGTCTTCTCCTGGTGTCGAGTCGATGTTGAGTCATAGATCGTAAGAGATCTTATTCTTTCAGTCCTGAAGATCATGCTTAGGTCTTCTCCTGGTGTCGAGTCGATGTTGAGTCATAGATCGTAAGAGATCTTATTCTTTCAGTCCTGAAGATCATGCTTAGGTCTTCTCCTGGTGTCGAGTCGATGTTGAGTCATAGATCGTAAGAGATCTTATTCTTTCAGTCCTAAAGATCATGCTTAGGTCCTCTCCTGGTGTCGAGTCGATGTTGAGTCATAGATCGTACGAGATCTTTTTCCTTTCGGTCATTGTTTCATACAACCATCCTCTTTGAAAACCCCGTGTCGGCACCGCCGCCACGTTATAAGCTATCTCCATCCAAATCCATTGTTCACTGTAAATATTTCCACCAGAAAAACAAAAATCTCTTTCCCCAGCAGATATCAAAACAAAAACAAAAATAAGGATAACATTTATACCATCTTCTCTTTAGGACAAATTTCAGGTACTTTGGTATTTAATCTTCTTCTACCTCGAATGTTCAAAAGGCTAGCGCCAATCTCACCTTCAGGTTTAAGACGATTAAATAGGGGCAGCTGTCATACCCCAAATTTGTCCTACCCTTTTACTTTCATCTGGCTTAGGCTTTGCATTTCATGTACATACCTCCCATTAGGTCATTTAACACCATGCATCATTTACTAGTAACACGGCATAGGATCAAGGATCTTGAAAAGGTTTTTGTGTTTATGATCATTAAAATCCTCCGCTTGTCAAACTACAAGGGTGTTATCTTCATCAAGGTTGATTTCAGGGCTTTGTTAAGATCTTTACACAGCCTATTTTAAAATGTTGAGGTTTCACCTGAGCTTCATCATCAAGTCAAAGTTTGGTTCGTCTGATTACATATGTTACAAGTGTCATATATGCTTTGATGTTGTGCAAGAGCTAGATAAAAAAAAAAGAGGAGAGAGATATTGTTTCTAAGGTCACTTTTAAATTGGAAATCATATGCTAAAGAGGGATAACTTTGACTTTTGTTCAAAGTCAACCATGGAAGGTTGACTTTTGACCAAAGTACGTGTTAAGCCTATTTTGGTTTCCATCTTATCTTTGGTTTATTCAAATTGCAATCTGAAGTCCAGAAGAAGAAGTTTTGAATTCAAACTAGAGGCAAATTGGAGAAAGTGAAGAATACATTTAAATTGAGAAAGTAGAAAATGTCATTGAAAATCCAAGATCTATATGGGCTACAAGATTCATTCAAGTCTATTCATGAGATTACATAGTTATCCACATTCCATCTATATTATCTCTTCAAAATCGCAAACCGTGTCTGGTCGTTACATTGTGGTGAGCATAAGGAATCACATTACAAGGCATGTCCTAAACACTAAGAAGCTACACTAAGACTAAGTGTTCATAAAATTGCTTCTCTTGCTTCAGAACCATGTGCCATGTATCCCATGTGCCTCCATTGCCATCAACCTGCAAACACAAGTTCAATCACCATTATTAAATTTCCAGCTGCCGGTTCAAAAATCATACACAAAAAAAGAATACATATACATTCACATACACTCCAAAACACATTTGAAATAAGTCTTGGTTCATAAAAATACAAGCTCAGCCAGCATACATTCAAAAGAAGACACTCATGCTACTTCTAAATCTGTCTCAGAAATCCCTGCATCATTCAAAATCCAATCCAAAAAACATACAAAAATCCAGCTACATCCAAATAAACCAAACTATACAAACAGTTCAAAACAAAACCAAAATCCTGCAAAAAAAATGGACTATATCAAAACCGACACAGGCACACATCTATTTAACCTCATTCACGACGGTACAATGTAAGCATAGCAAGACGGTCCAGTTTCATACATTCAAACCTGCGCAAGCTAGAACAAAACCGTACCGCTTTTGTTTTATTCAGAACTGATACCCAATTCAAGCACATCTAAATAGAGTTCATATCAATTCAAACCTGGAAAAAGGGTAGAAGAAAATCCCGGCAGCCACTTACCAATCCTCAACCATTTTACCAACTGGACATAACCTTATCGCTTCGCGATTGTCATCTTCGACCTCTGCCTGCTACCATACCATCTTGCTGAACCAAAACAGTCCCTGCAGAAAAACCATACGCATTACAAGTACATACAACACTAAATCCGCATGCCAATATATACCAAAAAAAATGCATCAGATTCACTCACTTTTACATCCAAGTTCATCACCAAAACACCCTGCATCAAACACAAGAAGCCATAAGCCAAAGCAGAAAAAAATCAAAAGAAACACAGTCCCACATTCAAGAAATTAGAAAAATTCAGTGGAAGTTGTAACTCCGAGTCCCACACTCAAGGATTCGTAATCATTGTCCAATCATTGCTCCTATAAATAGTCAGCTCCACTCACCTGCAGAAGGACCTAGAAAGCACGATCACATATCTTCGTCATTGTTTCGCTTGCAAACTTTGAGAGAAGAAGTGCTAAGTCTAAAGTTCGAACACACCATAACCACCACACTCCCACCTTCAATTCTCAACCATAATTCACTCTCCACCACCTTCTTCACGTTCTTCAACCTCTCGCCACTTCTCCACCATTTTCCATTCACCTCTTGCTTCTCAATCTCTCTGCGACTCCACATTCTTCAACCACTTCATCTAAGAACATTCATCATCTTCACCATTCCTCAACCTTCAATCATCTATCTTCATCACCGCAAAATCCATCTTCATCTCCTTCACAAAACTCAACAAAATTTGTAACAGAAAATCTTCAACAATCTGCAGAAACAGGAAGAATCGTCACAAGCTTCGCACACACACTTCTTCAATTCTTCATATCATTACCGATTCCATCCACATCCTTAATCGATCCACTTCACCAACCACTTCAACGCAATCATCAACGATTCTCCATCAATCTCGCAACAACAACAAAATTCAGGAAACTCTCAGAACAGAAATTGAAGAAGAAGATAGCGCAAGAAAGGATAGAGCAATGCAAGCATACCTAACGTGAAGTTTTTCTCGCGTTTATTTCGCCATCGGTGCCATCGTGACTCTCACTTCAGGTATGTCCGGTGAACCTTCACTTTTCATCTTCTTCGCCGATTCCTGATGTTGTTGTAAGGAGCAAGGCTCCGCGGATACTTTCCCCAAGATTTCGCACCCTGATTCCGCGAGTAGATCATTTGATTTCATGCTTATGAGCTAGGGTTTTTAACTGGGATGGAGAAGAATATTGGAGAGAGTGGGGGACGGAGATGAGAGGCGAGGGAGAGAGGCGCGTTTGGTCCATGACGGCGTCGTGCTTTGCTTCGCCGGAGAAGGAGTTTGAAGCGACACCGTTTGGTGTTCGCGAGTGAGAGGGAAGGAATTGAGGTTGAGAGATAAGAAGTCTGATAGTCATAAACGCCAAAACGCACCGTTTTAATTAATTTTCTTTTTAATCTCTTTTTTTACTTTAATTAAATAATGGAAATCTGAATCATAAGCAGTGGGCCTGATTTGCTATCCCGTACCCCCTCTGGCTCAATTACGGTTCCTTTTTTGCATAAGAGAAGCTGTAACAAAACTCTGCTGGGCCAGCAATTCTTTGGGCCCAGCGCCTTGCTCTTCATACCCTCATTTCAATAATTCACCCCCTGACTTACACCATGTTCCTTGCTAGAATCAGATTTTTTCTATAGTTTTTCCTATTATTTTTAGGTTCTAAGAAGCAATAAAATCCATTAAAAATTTTGTTCGATTTTTAAGTGATTAAAAAACGTCAATAAAAAATATTGGTTTTAGGCTTATTGTTTTAGTCTCTTTTTTGCTTGATTTAGAATTCATTTTTCTTTCATAAAAAAAACCATAAAAAGAATAGTACTTTTAATTCACTTTTTGTGCTATGTTTTGACTTGTTCTTTTTCATGCTATTTTCAATATTCTACTTAGCGCTTTATTGTCCATGTTTCTTTCATTCCTAACCTTAGGTAGAAACCATGATAACATTAGGTAGAAATTCCCATTCATATTAGGCTAGTTCTCTTAGGCTAGTTTCTTTTTCTTTTACAACCATAAAACACTCTAAAAATACTTGAACAAATTTCCCATAAAAAACACCAAGAAAACTCATAAAAAATGACTAATAAATACTTTGACTAATAAAAAGGGAATGGAAGCTTGTAACCTCCCTTGCTTAAGGGATGTTCGAGTGCTTGGGGCTCCCTTGCTTAAGGGTTCCATTCAGGTGTAAGTTCCCAACCTCTAAAAAACACAAACCAAAGAGTAGCTCGAGTTTCCCTTGCTTAAGGGATTTCCTCGAAACACTCAAACTCTCTCTCTCTTCTCTCGCTTTCTTAAGGGCACCGTTATTTCCGCTCCATTGCATCCTAGGCTGTCCCCTTGTGCAAGAGCGCGAACGTTAACGCCGCCCAACTAAAAAACACAAAAACAAACAGAAACTATGGAGCCGAACTACGGCGCTCTGATTCCTGAAAAGGATACGTAGGCATCAAGTCGCGGGGCTTGAACGAGCACATTTGTAAATATTTCCTTCTTTTCCCCGTATTTCTTTTTGCATGCATTCGCATATAGACATAGACATAGTACACACCCTTTAGATAGAAACAAACATAGGTGGATACCATCGAGTACGATGGGCGCGAGGGGTGCTAATACCTTCCCCTTGCGTAACCGACTCCCGTACCTTGATTCTCTGGTCGCAAGACCCTGTTCCTTCCTTTGTTAGGTTTTCTGATATTCCTTTCCCTTATGGGATAAATATATTGGTGGCGACTCTGTTCATTTTTCGCGAGCGTGCGACAAGGATCCTCATGCCAATTTGCAAGCTCTGATTCATAAGATTGCTCAGTCAAAAGTTCAAATGGTCAACAGTCGACTAGTTTGACCTAAAAGTCAACTGTGGTCAAAGTACAGTCAAAATTCCTGATTTTTGGTCAACATCCTCATTTTGAAGTATCATTCATCATTTGATCAAGGATTGATCATGATTCATCAAGAAAAGATCAGAAATCAACAAAACCTAAAGTTTCTAAATTAGGGTTTCATAGGAGAAAGTCAAATGAACTTTGACCAGCCATAACTTTCACATGGAACATCAGAAATTTTCCATTCAAAGCTCAATTTGAAGAAAATTGAATTATCTACAATTTTGTCTCTCACAAGACAAGGCCAAAAATGCTTCATTTGAGAGATATGGGTCAAAAGATTAGAGGTCCTCCAAAAAGTCAACAAAAACACCTTTTGGGTCAAAGCTCATAACTTGCAAATGGAAAACTCAGTTGAGATGAAACCAAAAGAGTCATTTAGAGGACATCTTGGGCTTTCTAAAAAGTCCTAGAAAATGGTCATATGATAAAAATTGAGGGAGATATAAAGTGTACAAGTTGGGTAAAATTCAAGAGATGCACAAAAACCTAATTGAGTAATTTTGAATTTTGAACCAATGGGCCTAAGTTTTGGTTTCTAATCATACATGTGATCCATAAAAGGGCCTATAAAACCATCTTTATATTTTTGACATTTTTATTTCTATTTATTTGAACTTTATTCATTTAAATGACAAATAAATTAAGTAAAATACCAAAAGTATTGAATTAAATCATGGGACTTTATTTTGGATCATATAAAAGCCCAATAAACACCTAGAGGACCATTGAATTTCGTTGGTGTGGAGTTTGGATTTTTATTTAATTTATTTTGTTGATTTTATTCAATTTAAATCAAGAAAAAATAAAATAAACATCAAATTGATGTATGATTTAATGATAAAATCATCCTTGGGGCTCAAGCAAATCAAATATATTTGATAGGGAAAAGATTGAAGAAAATATGGCAATATTTCATGTAATTTCCAATCAAATTTTTTCTCAATCTCTTCTCTCACCAATCTCTGGATTTTCTTTCCAATCTCTTGCCCTAATTCCTTCACCTATATAAGCACAACCTCCTCTGTATGAGCAGCCACGAATCCTAGCCCTAAAAGCACCCTCAAGGTTCAAAAAAAATCTCACAAGAAAACAATTTTTGTTCTCTTCTTGGCAGCCTCTTTTAATCTCTTCCAACCATTTCATTCCATCTCTAAGGTATGAAAGAGCAAGTTTGGGTCGATAGATAAGTGGTAAAGCTTTTAAAACGCATACATCATGTTCATCATCATCATATATGTTTGATTTTCGTGTTTCATATTTTAACGTGTTTTGAGCTATGTTAATCATCTTTTTGAGTTCCTGAGATCATTTAGGGGACATCTAAATCATTGGGTTAGAGCTTTAACGTGCCAAACATATTCCACCATTCTTAGGGCACAAAAGGAGAATATGCTCGTTTTCCATGATGCAAGCATCTTCAGATCCAAACGACCACACCAATGAATTTAGAAGACCTTAATTGGGAGATCTGGGTGTTCACGTTGATTGTCTAATGTCTTTTTGTAGGGTTTTGAATTTTTGCAGAATTTGAAGGAAAAGTCGCAGATAAATCCGCAGCTACGTATTCGAAATTTAGTTGTAGCAACCTGCCTAAAAATTATGACTTTTAGAGTCGCCACCTATTCTGAAGGGCGAATAGGAAACCCTACGCAGTTTAGAGATTCGGGGTAAGTTATTATAATCAGGTTGAGGGAAGGTGTTAGGCACCCTCAACCCTTTCCTATGGCTTTGAATCTAAGGTTAAGTTTTATGGCTAAAATATTAAGGTTTAATAGCTAAAGAAATGAAAAGGGTGAATGACAAGATTTGGACCTGATTAGAATTTTAAGGAAGGGGACTCGCCTTGGTTATCCAAGTGCCTACGTACCTCCTTATGGAGGATCAGAGTCTATGTAGTTCGGGCACAGGGTTGTACGCCTTTGAATTTGAGATGAGGTGGTTTTAAGGCTTTTTGAATGGCCCATCGTAGTTTTTGAATAAGGATGAAAATCCGTATTTTGATTTGAAGTGTTTTGAATATTTTGGGAGTACAACCCTGATTTGATATGTCACCGTTAGATGCGATGATCAATAGATTTGATCAGTATAGCTAACGGATTAATGGGCATTAACGGTTACTCAGATCGATAGATTCGATCGCCGCAGGCAGCAAATTAAATATATTTTAAATCATATATTTTTTTATCTCTCGTCTAATGCGACTAATAGGTATAGTCGGTTCGAGGAGAAAATTAACCAGAATTAGTTGAATTGTTATTAACACATAAATGGAATTGATCAAAAAAATTATTTCTCGCCTAATACGACTAATAGGTATAGTCGGTTCGGGGAGGAAATTAGATTGAATTATCAAAATAACAAGCAATTAAATAATTAGAATTTTTACAAAATTAATTAATTAATTTTATTATCATTTTTTTTATTTTATACAAGGGGGTGTATTTTATTAGGAGATAATGATTATGGGAGGTGTGGATAACATTGGGTTAGGCCCAATGAAGTTTTGAATCCGTGTGATTGTATGTGAGCGTGCGTACAGAGTCAAGGTGAGGCAGCGAGATCTATGCCATGGATCTAAATCTAATGGCCTGCATGTGCTGGCAGATGAGGGAACACGGTAAGGATCATACACATGATCAAAGTCATTGTGTTAACCTTGTGGCCATCAGGAGGCCACATGGCAACGATCCAGCGGCTAAGGGGAGAGATCAACTCTAAATCTTATTCTTTCCACTTCATTTCTTCAATCCCTTTCTCTCTCTTCGGTCTCTTCCCTTTCTCACGCTCTGTCTCTCTCGTTCCATTCCTCCCTTACTCTCTCTCGTTCTCCTTTCGTTTTCCAAAAAACAAACCCAATAACCACACCACTGCCGCCGCCTAACACCCTAAACCACCACGCCAACCCAATTTCCGGTTGAGCATCAACCGTGAAACTCAACCCGAATCTCAGATCCTCAAGGATCTTCAACCAAAACCCAGTTTTTATGAACCTCAGATGAAGATCTACATGATCTTCATCTTCAACCTTCAACCCTAACCCAAATTTCTTCATCTAAAACCCAGATGAAGATGAACATTCATCTTCAACCTTTAGTTAACCTCAGCAACTAAGAATCCTAACCCTAGATTGTTGAACCCTAATCCTTATCTCTTTCAAAGAACAAATCGAACCGAACGAACATGCAAGCATAAATCTCAAGCTAAGTTTTGGTTTCAGTACCTTATATCTTGACTGTTGGATTCCGATTGCCTTGCTAATCCTTTTTCTCCCTCTTTCTGATTCGTAGGTCCGATTGTGGAGGTTAAAGTCCAAGCTTGAAGACTTACGGCGCTTAGGGTTCTTCGTCCCCAGAAAATTCCTCCCCTTCTATTTCTCCTTTTTTTTATTTATACTTAGGTTTTAGATCTGTTTTAGGCAAGATTAGATGGTTAGAATTAGTTTGATTCGTTTCTCAATTGATTCAGATTCGATTGTTGTATTATTATTTGATTTAATAAAATTGATTCCGATTTCGTAAATCTTTGATTCAATCTGTTTTGTTAAGATTTGATTATTATTTTGATTCTGTTACGCGTTTGATTGAGGATCCATGGGCCTGGATTTAGTTTGCCGGATTAGGGTTTAGGTGAACTAGCGACGACGGCTGAAGGAGATGATGAATAGTGGCCGGGTCGGTTCGGATGACCCGGTCCACTGTTTGGTCCGCTTGGCCCAAAAGGACCTCCTGTATCTGGCCCAACACAGCCTACCCCACGACCCAACTGCTTAATTCAATAAAAACCTGATTAAGTCTATTTTAATAATTCTATTTAACTAAGTTCATTCATTTTAATAATTTAGATGAATAATGAAACCCTTAATTAATTACTAACAAAAAGTTAATAATAACCTTATTAGCATAAACAATAACGGTCTGAAATACGACACTAATAAACCTAGAAATATTATAAAATTCTAATATAATGATATATAATTTAACTCCCACTTGATTCTAACTATTCCATTACCTGATTAACCTGAGTATTGATCCTAATATATTAACACCCTCCTGATAATAATATAATCGAAGTTAGAAATTAACAGTAATATTATTAATCCTAATAACTAAAAAAAATCAATTATTTGAAAACACCAAATAAATGGTTGAACCTAATACCCTTAGTTAGATAATAATCTCATTACTAGTCACCAAAACATGAATAATTTATGGATTAAGAAAAAGATAAAATCCATGATTAGATAGATTGGGCCAAATAATCGGGCCCGAATACCTGCTCATTGCGCCTAACATTAATTAAAGGTTATATAAGAGGTCAGGTTTAACAATAGATATGCTTAAACCTCGTGGCTCTTAATTTTAACACCCTTAATAAATTTAAAAGACGCGAATTGTATCGGATAAATTTTGGGGTATGATAACGTCCATATGAGAATCCGCAGGTAATGGGTTGAAGATGATGAACAATCTTAGTTGAAGGTTTGAAAGTTGCGTGGCCATTCTTGATTCGTTGGTCAATTTTCTGAACCTCTCTCCTCCACGCGTGCGAAGCCACGATTGGCTGGTCCACTCTTTCGTGTTCTCTCTCTCTCATTCTCATTGGCTTATGCGTAAAACCCTGGGCCCACTTTGACTTTCTATTTGAGTTTAAAAATTAGTGCACTTTTTATATTTATTGAATTATGATGAATATATTGTTGACTAAAGATTCTAGTTCAGTTGGTGACACACAGGTTATGATGACTCCATGGTCCAGGGTTCAAGCCTTTGCAGCGCCAATTATTTTTATCACATATTTGCTTTGGATAGCTTGCAGATCCCACGCATGCCGCCTGAAGAAGCTTACCGTACACCCTCAGATATTGGCCATGGGATCATTACGGAAGCCAGATCAGTGGACCATGAAGCGCTGCCTCACCATGCTCCCTCAGAGAGTGCCACACAGGATCAGAGCTAAGTTTTTTTAAAATTTTTCTTAATTTTAATTACATAATTCCTTTTCCTTATTTATTTTCTCTTCTTTTTCCCATTAATTATTTTCTCCAAAAAATATTTATTTACTAATAATATTATTTTTGATAATTATTTATTTTTAATCATAAACTCGACTTTTTTCCTGATTTTATCAATAATTATTTTTAACTATAAAAATTATTTTGTTTGCCTTATCCGGTTTGCCTGGCCTTTTTTATTCTATTAATCTGGTTAACTTTTGGCCCCATTCGGGGTTTGCCTTTTGCCATGCCTTTTTCATTTGTTTGCCTAAATTATTATCATTTTAATTTTTGATCTGCCACATTATAATCGTTGAGGTCTTTAATGCACTAACATTTTTCTTCTTTGTGCCCAATTTTCTGGGTTAATCAAAGATCTTTCAGCCACGCGCGTTCACATCAAAAGCTAAGTTTCTAACTATCTTCTTGTTTAAATATCATTTTAGTTTTATTTTTTCCTTTTGATTAAAATAGGGTTTGTTCCAATCGCCAATGAATTTGTAACGCACTCACCCTTATTTATCTTCCTCATAATTTTCAGAGTCAATCGAGGGTTCGAGGAAGATCAAGGCATTCGAAGATGTTTATACTAATTATCGATCCCTCTTATTTTTTTGCCTTTATTCCCTCTTCCCCGCAGGTGTTTATTGTAATAGCGTAGGACTTTTATTTTTCTGCCTTTAATTCCTGCATTTTTAAACTACGTGGTTAGTAATCCTAGGGAGTGCAAGACTATTAACTGAATCTAGATCACTAATTTATAAGATAAATATCATCGAAGTTAACCACGTGATTGTGCACCCACGCACCTTTAGGGTAACCCTTCTTGTTGCCTGTTGCCTTATCACTTGCTGCCTTGTTGCCTTAATTTAATTGTACTAAATAGTCAAGTCCCTCGATTTCGAGGATACCTAAAGCAAGGTTGCCTATAGAGATTAAAATCATCTAGTCCCTCGAAGTTGCCTCGGTAAAAGATGATTGTCCCAATTGCTAAGGTATCCTCGCGTGATGCCTAAAAAGATTAATGACTATTATATCCTTCCCTTAGACTACCTGCCCTCTTAATGGCAAGGGACAGTCTTATGGCAAACGATATTTCTCGATGACCCTTCAACATCCAATTGAAAGACTTCCTGCCCTCTCGTGGTATGGATAGACCCTTTCGCCCGAAAAGCTAAAAGAACGATCTTTCAAAACTTAGAGTAGGTAACTTTTAATTGCTTGCTCAATTCAAACAAATTCAAAATTACTTTTCACACCTCTTCTTCAAAATCAAATTCAAAAAGACTACGCTTATTTACAAGCTAAAGTTCTTCTTCAAAGATTTTTCTATTCACACCCTACTTTTCAAACAATTCAAACATTTTGAAAACAAAGTGAGTTAAGCAATTAAGAGCCCATGGATAACCATGGATGCAAAGGGTGCCTTACACCTTCCCTTTGTATAACCTACCCCCCGAACTCAAAATCTTTTTAAAAGGTCTTTTCCTGTTCTTTTTGCCTTTCTATAATTGGATAAAATAAAAGTCCGTGGCGATTCTTGCTATCCGCATATTTTCTTTAAAAGTCAGTTCACCGTATTACAGTGAGACTTGTCTAATGGCGGTTCAATGCACTAATCTCAACGGAGACCATAATTTCCCAAATAAATATTTCCAAAACTTTTGTTGCTTACTGCTTTACCGCTTCAACAAAATGATGTCGTTGCTGGGGAGTGGTGTTTTATTGGATCGCATTGTGATAGTTTCTTTGCTTTTGAGTTTTGTATATATCGCACATATTGTCTTTTTTCATTTGTAAATTGATTTGTCTATATTTACCATACTCGTGTATATATTATACTTTGCTTGATTTTTACTTGTTTTGTGTTTCCACACTTGCTATATATGTGTTTCTCAAAGTATTCAAGTGTGTGTATAAATGTGTTATGTTTCAATGTTGTTTAAGTGATATTGTAAATTTTCTAGTTTTCGTAATGTTTGTTTAAGTGTTTGGTTAAGACCTTTGCTTTTGGTTTGCTCGGTGTGACAACACCATGACATGAAGAGAGGAAGCTATTATTTAAGCACAATAAATGTGTCGAGCTTACGACGTAAAACAAGCATGTTTTTTTGTTTTTTTGTTTATGTTTCGTAGTAAAGTTTAGATAGTTCGGTGGAGCTGTTTAAACAAGTTGAACTCGGACCTGTTCTTAAATTATAAATCTTCACTTTTCAACTTGTTTATTTCACCTCCACCCAGCATGTTAGAATAGTTGTGTTAGTCTAGTTTTCCGCAAGTTTGTCGTGTTTAGCTTGTGGAAGTTTGGATGTTGTAAATATTGTATGTTCTGTAATTGAGGTGTGTATGTGATAAGTGGAGGTTACACTAGCTGTGCAGTCTGCTGAACTGGTTTTTCTGCACCTGGTGTAGCGCGCTACTCTGCAGAGCCAATGATTTTTTTTATCACTTGGCTCTTCTCCTTTTTCTCACTTCCACCAAGGCTTTAGAGCATAGTAATTAATAGTAATGTTTCTAATTCTTTTGTTACTGTTTAGATTCAAATTTTGGCCCGATCACTTGAAGTTGCATGTTATGATTTCTCGATTTTGATTGTTTCAACTTGCGGATGTATGGTAATGATAGTTTTTGAAGTTGGTACTCGCAAGGTACTCGTTTATCGCTTTCTATAGAATAACATGATCAGGAGACCTTTCTTTTGTACAAATTTCATGTCATTCATTCTTTTCCATTTTTTGTTCATTCTTGAATCACGTTAGGACTAAACCCTTGTGAGGTTGCTTTCCATTGTTTACTATATGCACGGGAGACCAACAATCTGTGTCTTAACTCAATTTTATTATGTTTAATCTTGTATTTATGTTGTTTTGTATGAAAGCATGAAAATGATCCAGGCATTTTGTTTGATTTTGAGAATAACCACCTAACCAAAAGTATTTCACCTTCTGAGTGAGTGGGTATTTAGTAACCCCTTTGAGCCTTTTAGTTAAAATTCATCTTGGTGTTGAACTATGAACTTATGCATGGGTGAGTAGTTCATCACAGATTCTAATGTTGTTTGTGGGTACTTATCCCTCATCCATATATGTTGGTTGGATCATTCCTTGCCTTAGGTGTTGGGAGTGTTTTTGTCACTATGTATGGTTGTGTTTAAGTTGAGGAGAGCATTGTTTTGTTGCTCATAAGTTGGTTGCTTGAGATTGGAGCCATAAGTGGTTAAAAAAGAAAAAAATGTGAAAAATAAAAAAAGAGAAAAAGCTTTGAAAAAGAGAAAATATCTTTAAAAATGTCATGGAGTTGTACCACATGACTTAGGAGCTGTGGAAATAACTAGAGGGAAAAATTTGATTCATCTAATCGATTAGGACTTTTCATCTAATCAATTAGCTCAATTCAAACTTATGCCCTAAGCCATTTACACAACGCCTTAATGATGTGCAACACTCATATATCTTAAATTTCCATATTGGGAACTTATAATCGATTGTTTTTTGAAATCTAATTGATTAGCTAACGGTAAAAATCATTGAATGAAATTTCGGTTTTGGGCACACCTCTTGCCTATAAATAGAGGCCTCATTTCTCATTTCAATCATCTAGAATCGTGTTTTGACACTGTCTCCTCTTACTCTCTCTCTCTCTCTCTAAGTTTTTTTTACTTTCTCTCACTAGATGTTATAGCCAAATGCTTTTGTGAGGAAAGTCTTTTTGCGAGTAAGGTTATTTGTATAATTTTAGAAGGGTTGAATTGTAAACATTCACCAAAAATATCATTTATATGAACCTTGGTTGAATACTGTCCATTTAAGGATTATTTGTGGTTATAAACTAAACCCGATAAAAGCTTTGGTTGGGGATTGTATGATTAGTTTCTATTTTGGTTAAAGATTAGCCATTATAAAAATATTCCTTTAGTTATTGGTAAGCCACTAAAAGCCAAGATTGGTTGAAGATTAGCCGATAGAAATATTCCTGAGTTTGGGATTAGCCCAGTTAAAATCTCAGAGGTTATGGTTTATTCTATTAAAGCCAATATTATTGAGCTCAGATTTTTAAAACATGGAGACCAACTGCTATAACGTTTGTGTTTGTAGAAAAAAGACTAACCGCTTTAATCCGCAGTTAGGAAGGAAGCTTGGCCAGTTCACTCTTAACAATATTTTGGAGAAAAGACACAAACACCCATATCTATCGTCTTGTAATATTTTGGTTGAAGGTCAACCATCATTTCCTTGTATAGGAGGGGGGGAATCGTGAGCCTTTTCTATTAAAAGATCTCAAGTATTATTGGAAACTCTCAAAACCAAGTCTTGAGGATAATTTGATTTGACCGAACCTTTATAATTCAGTGTGTTCTTCTTTTTCTCAAAACTATTTAATTTCTGCTATTTAATTTCCGTTTCTTAAACTTTAAAAATGTTTTTAAACTCTGATTTGAATTGCCAAAAGTTTTTAAAAATATGTTTTTCCAAACCACACAATTCACCACCTATTGTGTGGGAAAACTCAAGTCCAACAAATTGTGGTATTTAAATTTCACAATTACTTTTGTGATTTTCTCAAATGTTATTAATATTGTGTTAGTAGTTTCTTAAATATAGAATATATAGAAATTGAAATAAAGACAATAAGTAAATAGTAAACATTAAAGAGGATAAGGATAAGAACTAGAGAAATTGAACCAGAGATTTATCTAAGTTTGGGTGAACATTGACCTATTCCTGCCACCAAGAGATCTTTTTGAGATTTAACTATAAACTTTGAGCTTTTACAAGTTATGCCCACAAACCTTAATACAATCTAATTTTGAAGAAGTAGGTGCGACTTATGTTAATTTTATTGGGCCCCAGAGTGGGTCTCAATTGTACTTGTAAAAGTACAATGTTTGTGACCTTACCCGTGTCGAACAAACAAAACCTCAACGTGTGTGATATGTGAATAAGTGATGGATTAGTTTGACCAATGACTTGCGAATTTATAGTCGTTCTGGATTACTTTGGATATCAAGATTCGTTACGTGGTTACTGCTCTTTAATGTCTTGTTCCTTCCCTTCCTGGAATTTGACTGCGCTACATACTTTCATGGCCTTTACTGTTATGATTGTTTACATCCGTTATGACCATTGGAATTTTCATGGTCATCATTGTCATTTTATTTTGTCTAGGATTCAACTGCATATATAATATTAATAAAATGTCACATGACTCATGGCCGAGTCATCTTTTTATTCCCAAAATTGAACCGAACTCCTAGTTGAATGATCTCACCCTCCTAGTATATCGTGATGAGCTAGTCATTTTGAATAAAATAAAAGGCAATTCGAGACACACAAAACTGATAAATTAACAAAATAAGTCATATATTTGGTTAAGCATCTCGAATTAAAAGAAGTAATATCATTCAAAGAACATACTTGGCGTAGGTTCTACAAAAAAAAAGTGCCAATTATTAGCAAAGTAATTAAATTATTCAACTAATAAAGTAACCATATATTATGATAATATAAGATATGCGTTGAGAGAGAATTAAACAACTATTTCACCTTGTAATCTTGTTCATTGAAAGTGTCAGTAGGAGACATTTTCTCATCCATCCTCTTTTTGTATTGGTACCCCTTCAAATAAAAAGCAAACTGCATTAGTTATTGTTATTGAGTAAAAACATATACAGTAACTTGAAAAGATGAAAGTTATATATACCTTTTGTGTTCCATAAATGTAATCAGAGTAGGTAAACACTGAGGCAAAGTTTCCCTGAGTTCTTCCACCAACATAATGGTGATAATCATGGTAAGTAGCACCTCCATAAAACGGTATATATTTGGTAAAACTCCAAGGAAACTCATATCCACTATGTGTCTCAATGGCTTCTAGCTGTCGCAAAATGAACCATAACCAATAGGTTATAATGTGTCCTGGAACCAATACTGGACCAAGAAATGCAGGGATACCTAGTATCCAAATCTCAGCCCAATGAGCATAGGGTGCTGCAAATCCAATAGGTGTTTTGTATTCATGATGAACTTTGTGGATGTTTTCATAGCCCCATTTGCAATGTAGCATCCTGTGGATCCAGTAGTTTGTGTAATCTTCTATGAGAAAGTAAACTAGTATTTGCCAAAATAACTCCCACCTTGATGGTAATGGCAAACCTGTTCTAATTCCAAGCCACTGAACAAAATATGGGGTGAAAAATAAACATAAATCCTTAGTCACTAAGAAAAACATCAAGAAATATAATATAGTAAAAAAAAATATATTAGTTATGTTAAGAGCATATGAAATATTACTCTCTCATTTTTCATAGATAACATTTATTTTGAAATGAATTTTTTCTCACTTTTTAATATAATATTATTTTTTAATTATTATTTTATACACTACTTTTAACATATTACTCCCTCCGTTTTTTATTATAAGTCGTTTTGGAAAAAATATTTGTATTTAAATATAAGTCGCTTTACAATTCCAATGAATAATTAATGCTACTTTTCCTATTATATCCTTAAATATTTATTATTCTCTCTCATTTCAATTATATAATTTATCTTCCCTATGTCATTAATGAAGGATAATTTTGTAAAAACCTTCATAATTTCTCATTTTTATACAACAATTATTATTTTTCTTAAACTGTGTGAAAAGTCTAAAACGACTTATAATAAAAAACGGAGGGAGTAATAATATTAATTTAATAAAAGTGTATAATATCTTATTACACTTGTTTTAAAACGAATAGAGTATAAAAAAATATACTCTCTCCACCTAAATTATAAATTTAAATAAAATTATTTAAAATTATAAGTCAGTTTTATCATTGCAATTCAACATTAATAATTCTTTTAATATACATTCTACTATTTAGTACTCTCTCTTTTCAATTTTTTAATCTTTTTTGATAAGCAAGGTATTATATATAAGAGAGAACTAAGGGTTCTCCAACCCGATTACATAAAGAAACGGGAAAATTCGATAAAAAAAAAGGTTACACACCAATTAAAAATTACGAGAAAAATAACAATGGGTCCTTATTAAACTCGTAAAATGAATAATTGAAGTGTGTAATTTTCTCGAAAAAAGACCATTTCTAAACCAAAGGCTTAATGTTTCAAATAGTGTTGTTAATGCTCCAAGCATCATTCCGGAAGCAAACCCCGTTCTTCACTAACCATAACGTCCATAAAATGGAGAGCCAAACAACTTCTAACTTACTATCTTTAACCTTATGAAACAGAAAAAGGAGTGTCAATCATAAAATGCGATAAACACTCATCCTCCATCCTATCCAATTTACCAACCCAACAAGCAATCCCTCTCCATATCTTCCTAACCACCAAGCAATTGAAAAAAAGAATGATATTGATTCTCCAAATCATTTCATAACATGTACACTTTAAATTATCTAAAGGAAAAGAAATACCTCTATACACCAAAAGGTCATTTGTTGGGAGTCTATTGAGAAGGAGCCTCCAACCAAATGCTTTAATTTTAAAAGGCACATCCAATTTTCAAACTATCCCAAAAGCTCCATCAAATTTGTTGGGAGGGCCAAATGAAATTTGAAATCTACCATAAAATCCATAACACGAAGATACCAAAAACCAACTTTCGAGTTAAAGTTCCATTCTATCAAATCTTTGTCTTCCGATAACCCATTAAAATCTTCCACCCGCTCCCAAAAAGAGACAAAACGCACTATAATTTATTCTTTTTTTTTTGAAATCAAGGATTATATTAAAAACTCCAACCATTCGAGATTACAACACCAAAAAGTCAAAAGCAAGAAAATTACAAGCCGATTGAAACTAACTTAAGTAAAACAATGGGTTATTGCTAAACTCATAGAAGTTATAATTGGAATGAGTAATTTTCCCGATATACGACCACCTCCACACAAGAGTTTTACAACTCCAAACCACATCCCTCGAATTCCACGAACCATTGTTGAAGACTATATCGTTCCTACGCATCCACAGAGTCCACAAAATAGCTAACCAAATGGTACCAACTTTAGCAATTTTGACTTTCTTAGACCGACAAAAAGAGCTCCAGTACATAAAATACTCCTTAAAATCTACCCCGATTTTATAAGGTAACCCAACCCACTCGGCCATCTCTCTCCAAACCATACCGGCATTTCGGCAAAGAAGAAAAGAGTGGAGAAGAGATTCATTAGAATCGGTACAAAAAACACAATCCAAAATCGAGGTATTAGCAATGATACCTTTAATCAAAAGAGAATCCTTAGTTGGAACTTTATTGATGAAGCACCTCCAAGCAAAAACCTTCACTTTCAAGGGGGCGTCAACCTTCCAAATATCTATGAAAGCCGAATCGTAACGGTTAACCGGACCACAAGGAACAAGAGCATTACAAAGATAATGGTAGCATGAAGCTACGGTGTAAACTCCATCCGGATGAAGCTTCCAAAGCACCGAGTCCGCACGAGACACGGACAAAGATGTCTCGGCTAATATCCCTTCCTAGTGCATCAGCCCCATAATGATCCTCATTAGAATTGTCTGCAAGTTCCGGCAAATTAGGACCGCTCGGAACAGCCGCGACACCAACAGCAAGAGGAATGGTATTGGCAGCATTATGACGTAAAACAGTAGCAGCCGGTTCAGTCACGACAGGCTCAGCCTGTGCAGAAACCGCGGCTGCATTGTGTTCAGAAAGCGGAACAGCAGCTTCGCCTACAGCTTGGTTCACGGGAATACCTAAATCTCCCCAAGTCCAAGTCCCATTAATCCAACCACCCATGGCTCCGATTGAAACATCTTGCAACAAAGAGTGCTTGAAAAGATTCACAAAAAGATCCTTTAAAGTACCGCTATTCAACCAATGAGCTTTCCAAAAAGAAATAGTGTGACCGTCTCCAACCTGAAAAAGAAAATTGTTAGTAAAATAGTTCTCCGGTAACTCTTTTCCCAATGCTAATAAATCCGCCCACCACACCGACGAAGACCTATCCTTCTTAACATTCAAAGAATCACAACTCAATCTAAGATTCACATCATCATACCGAGCCTTTAACATTCTATACCACAATTCGTTAGAAGCACCGAAAATCCTCCAATTCCACTTCAAAAGTAGCGCTTTATTAAAAAGATCCAATCTTCTAAAACCAAGGCCGCCGTTCTCCACCGGAAGACACAAGTCATTCCACTTCACCCAATGCATTTTCCTTTTCTCTTCCGTCCCTCCCCACAAAAAATTACTTTGCATCTTGTTAATTTCCGATATAACCATCTTCGGAGCTTTGTAAAAAGAAAGAGTAAAAATCGCCACACTACTTAGAACCGATTTTAAAAGAGTTATCCTCCCACCAAAACTTAGCCACCGCCCTTTCCAAGAATTCAATCTCCTCCTAACATTATCCAAAAGAGGCTTCCAAGAAGAGATTCTCCTAGGATTTTTACCAACAAGAATACCGAGAAATTTGAACTCCTTCTCCTCCTCCCTACAATTTAAGAATTTAGTAGCCACTCCCATAAAGTGCGGGTTAATGTTGACCCCAATCAACTTGCTCTTGTGATAATTAATACGAAGTCCCGACACTAACTCAAAGCTTCGTAAAACCGCCTTAATAGCCCAAAGATGATTCCAACTCCCATCGCCAATTAAGAGCGTGTCATCGGCAAATTGAAGAATATCAACAAAACATTTTCCGTTCACATTAAAACCAACAAAGTCACCATTATCCACCGCTCTTCCAACCAAAGCCTTTAGACCTTCCGCCACTATAACAAAAAGAAAAGGAGAGATAGGATCTCCTTGATGGAGCCCCCTTTCTACCAAGAATTCCTTCGTTGGGCTACCATTCACAATCACCGACATCTTGCTATAGAAAACAATAGCCTCCATCCACCTTATCCACCCATTCCCAAAGCCCATCCTTCTCATCATGTACCTAAGAAAATTCCAACTCACTTTGTCATACGCCTTTTCAAAATCAGCTTTAAAGAGAAGACATTTCTTATCCTCTTTGCTAGCAAAATCAATTAACTCATTGGCAATTAACACTCCATCCATCATTTGTCTACCCGGAACGAAAGCACTTTGGCAATTAGAAATAATAGAAGGAAGAACTTTCTTGATCCTACAAGCCAAAAGCTTAGAAATCATTTTGTAAATACATCCCACTAGACAAATTGGCTGATAATCGTCTAGCTCCAAAGGATTGCTATTCTTCGGAATTAGAGCAATAAAAGAAGAAGTGATACTTTTGGACAACACCGCACCGAAGAAAAAACTATTAAAACACGCAATAACATCTTCTTTTAGAAAAGACCAACACTTCTTAATAAAAAGAAGAGAAATACCATCTGGCCCCATACTTTTTGAGCCATCACAACTCCAAACCGCATCTCTAATTTCTTCAATCGAAAAAGGAACCTCAATCGATAAAGATTGCTCCTCGCTCAAAGAATTAAAAGCAATTCCATCCAACAAAGGTCTCTCGAAACAATCCTCCTTGAACTTTCTTTCAAAATGAGACCTCACCTCTTCCTTCACCGCTTCAACCGAATTAACAACTCCCTCATTAGTGTGTAACGAACAAATCCGATTTCTACGCCTCCTCTCTTTCACAACATTATGGAAAAATCTACTGTTAGCATCCCCATCATTTAACCACTTCAACCTACTTTTTTGAGTAAGCATGTTCTCCTTTAATTTGAGATTAAACCATATGTTCTTAGAAGCTTTAACCTTATTTAGTTGAACTTCTTCATCCCAAGTATCCCTATCATCCCACTCGTTCAACTCCTTCACATTATCCTCTATCTCCAAATCAATTTTACCAAAAACATTTCTTTCCCACCAAATCAATCTCCCTTTTATTAAACGAAATTTCTCTTTCAACACAAAGTCCCTCTCCCATGGACTCTAATCCATTCCCACCCCTTCTTTACAAAATCAACAAAACTCTTATCATTAAACCATTCGTTATTGAATTTGAACGATTTTGGACCCCAATCTTCTTTGTCTACCATCAACCAAACCGGGCAATTGTCGGAAACATCTCTCATACCTATCCATTGTCCAACCACCCCCCAATTCGATATAATATTATTGGAAATAATAAATCTATCGATTCTACTTTTAGATTTTCCGTCGCCACTAAACCAAGAGAACTTCTTTCCTTTGCAAGGAACATCAACAAGACCGGTATCATCAATGAAATCCGAGAACTCTCTCCATTCCAAATTGCCATTTCTAGAAGAAATTCCACTCCTCTCACTTCTCTTTTTCACCGCATTAAAGTCACCCCCTATAATTCATTCACCATCTTGGTACTTGTTTTTCAACTCTATCAACCGAGACCACAAAACACATTTAGAAGACAAAGAGCAAGCTGAGTACACATTGAAAATATAGTAGCAAGATCCTTCCCACAAAACTTTTGATCCAAGAAACCTCGGACCTCTAAAACTAGCCAATACCGAAACCGTACTAGTTCTCCAAATGGACAACAAACCACCAGAGAGGCCTTCAGAACCTGAAAAAGAATAGTCCATTTCATCCTCCCCCCACATACTTCTCACTAAAGAAACCGAAATATTTTTCAATTTCGTTTCTTGAATGAGAAAAAAATCAGCCCTTCCTTTTGAAATCAAGCTTCTAATTTTTTTCCTCTTAATTATACTACCTCCCCCGCTTATGTTAAAGCTTCCAATAATCATTTAAAACAGTTCAAAGTCGCCTTCCTTCCCTCAATTCTTTTACCTCCCCTAAGCAGAACTTCCTCTTCCAGCAAATTATTTCGGACAGTGGTCCCTTCTTGAACATAGCAGACCCCTAGTTTTGCCATCTCCTTTCTCAACCTAACACCCCCACTTCTATCTAAATTCGAGAGAGTCCTATAGTTGCACCTAATAATATCTGAATCGACAGGATGGAAAGCAGAAGAAACTGATTCAATTATATCATTTGAACTACTAGGAGTAGCAAAAGCGTGAGAGAAAGTTTTGAAGGAAGCACCTGGAAAGGTCCATTTAAAACACCTGAGTCCATATGCTGCTTAATGGGCTTTGCAATAGAAACTTTCCTGCTGGGCCTACCCGCTGCCCCAACTTTGTCCCTTCCAATATCATTTAAATTTAAATATTTAATATTAGGCATTCTCCTAGTCACCGCTAATTGATTGGTGGCTCCCACCTCTTCACCCAATATCACCGACTTGGCCTTTTCTTGTTCCTTAAATCCAGCTTCTGAAACGTCAGCAAAAGAAATGGTCCCCTCCGCCTTTTTAGAAGAACCATAATGTGACTTTGGTATTTGGTGCACCGAGATAGTATGTTCTGATGAATACTCAGAAACGTTATTCATTCTACCCAACTCCTTCCTTTTGAGTTCTAAGATAGCCTGAATAGCCTTATCAAAAGATGTGCCATCTGCTAATGTAGCTGACTCTACCACCTGGTTATCATTATCCCTAGGGCATCCTAGCGTTTCACAATTTCCACCGTGTAAAGAAGCGTTACCTCCTTTGTCATGAACGTCGTCAGCTTCTTCAACACCGGCGCCGATCCAACCCCTCTCTTTCGTTCCCTCCCCATCAACAACAACTTGACTATCGTTACCCCATGTTTCAGCAATTTCCTCCAAAAACTCATCATCTGCAAACCCTCCAGCTTCACTGTCTACTCCGAAGGAAGATGAGATGTTAGAGTTGACCGTTGAAGCTCTGATATTCTTTTCCATGATTCTGACCGGCCCATATGTATCTTCTCGAAGAATTAGATTGAAGATTTCATCATCTATAGAGACACTCAGCTGATCTTTCAGAATAAAACTAAAAGGTACCCTTATCATGATTCTTGCAATATCCATATTAATAGCAGAACTGGTACTCTCATCCACACATATGAATGAACCCAGGTGATTAGCAATTCTTTCAAAGAAGTCACTGTTCCAAGCTTGGCAAGGGACTCCATACAATCTCACCCACATCACCCTCTCATTATCAACCATTTTCGAATGCCAAGGACTGATAGATTTGAACCACTACTTCCACCACCATTCTCCATCCTTAATAAGTTCTTGTAAAATTCCATCCTCCAATTCCTCTAACAAACATAAATTCGCCCCTAAAGGATGCACCTTTATAGAGAAAAAGCCCTCTATCTCCATGTGTGTTTGAATATTGTACGATTCTTCCGAGAAAATAACCTCACCCACGAATGCTTTCTTCCACCTTTCCTTGCTCTCTGATGTTGAACTGAAACTGATCAAAGGACTAACAGCTTCAACTCCTTTACCCGACTCTCTTCCGTGGACAATATATGCGAATGACAAGTTATTCTCTACCCTTATGTTGACCCTACCCTGATTATCCACCCTGCGGCCTCCACCTCCGTTATAATACTTATTGACTTGACCTCTGTTTCTTCCATCCCTTGTTTCCCTCGCGAATCTTGGTTGGTTAACATGAATTTTCTTACCATCTATTAAAATGTTGTCAAGTTTTACCGCTAACATCCTCTCTTCCTTTACTTCTTTAAATCTCACAAACCCGAACCGTTTTCCAAATTTATTATGTTTGGGAGGGATCACCACCTCCACCGCCTCTCCTATACAACTAAAAAGCTTGAATATGTCCACCGCTCTGCTCCTCTCTGGAAACTCAGAGAAATAAAAGGTAGAAATTAACTCCCCTTCTCCCACCTGCTTGCCACCATATGGAACGTATCCCATCTAGAAGTAACATGCCTGAAAATTTTCTTATGAGATTTCTGCCAAGCCATTGCAACAAAGAGGACGAAAAAGAAGGAACCTAGAGAGAAGGAAGAGAGTCACGCAGTTTCTCTCTCATGATTTTTTCTTGAGGTAGGTTTCTACTATAATTTATAATTTATTCTTAAATCAACGCTTTTGTATTTTTTAATTTTATTTATGTTTCTTGCAAATTTTATGTTTTTTTTTTTCTTCAGATTTTCATGCGTAATATTTTGCCTATGAAAATAAAACTTAAATTTTTTAAATTTTTTAAATTTTTTTGCAGAAAATATCAAATATGTAAAAAAAAATTAAAAGTTCGTAAAATAAAATAAAAAATTATAGAGATGTGGATTCAATTTATATGTCCTATTAAATTTAGTAGCAAGTGCTATTTTTTTAAAATTGGATATATATATATATATATATATATATATATATATATATATATATATATATATATATATATATATATATATATATATATATATATATATATATATATATATATATATATATATATATATATATATATATATATATATATATATGCACTTATGTAATTCAAAGTCTAAGCGGGCGTGATTTCGGGTGTGAATTTTATACTACCTAAATTCTCATCTTAAATATCGAGTGGCACCCGAACTCAATTAATTTAGATTCGGGTGCGAGTGAGTCCTCTAAGTTTGAGTCTATTTGTCATCCCTAAATTCAATAAAAATTTTAGAAAGAAAACAAGTGAACTTTCTAATACATGGAACTCTTAAGAAGGCTATGCCTATATTGATGATATAAAATGGAATAAAATAGATAGGTAAATAATAAAATTCTATTATAGAAATATGTAAGTAATAAAATATGTAAATAATAGAATAAAATTTGATAGAAATTCATTTTATCTCATTCTATTCAAATTTTTTATTTTTTTTCTAGATGTATGCAATGAAGTGAGATACTATTAATAAAATACTCAAACAATAGAATGTGATATATATTTTATTTTGCCTGCTCCATTTCATTTCATTATGCTTCATTCTACTCTGCTTTGTTACATTCCATAATCTAAATATAGCTTAAGACAACAGTATGAAAATATGATATAAAATATGAGAATGGCAAGACAATTTATAATAGAATTTTTACACCCCATAATTCTTAAGGCCAAGTTACTAAAACCGCGAATGTAAGTCGGATGTGCCGAACAATAGGAGTCGAGCTGATGACTAGGTATCAAAGATCAAGAGGTCATCATATCCTAAAACAGTCATCATAATGGAGCAGTTATGGCCGAATCCGTTACAATGTTTGAATGACCAAAGATCATGAAACTGTCGCAGGTCATTATTAAGCAGTTATAACTAATTAAGCAAATCGGTTATAGTTTATAGTCATTAAGCATTCCTATGCTATAAAAGGGGGACTACATCATCCATAAAAGAGGAAGACATGGCGTATGAAGAACGGAGAAAAGGATTAAGAGCCTGGAGGCAGCCAACAATGGCGACCCTTCATCCTCCTCCTAAAAACCTCCTCAATACTGTACTGTTGTGGTATCGCCCAGTTCACATCAGAGAGATTATCCAAATAATGTTCTTGGCAGGAACATTTGACGCCTACCGTGGGGTAACCACTCCCAGATCAATTGGGTAACTCCCGGGTCATACAGGTAACCACTCCCCGACCAATTGGATAACTCTCCAGTCACGTGGAAAAATACTCCCGGCCAAATAGGTAAGTCCCCCGCCGTACAGGTAACCATTCCCCGACCAATTGGATAACTCCCCGATCATGCGGAAAAATACTCCTGGTCGAATGGGTAACTCCCTTCCGAAGGGGTAACCACTCCCTAGGAAAATTAGGTAACTCCTTGATCGCGCAGATAACTACTCCCGACCGAATGGGTAATTGTAATACGGTGAACTGACTTTATTTGAAATGTACGGTAAGCAAGAGTCGCCACCGACTTTTATTTTATCCAATTTAATAGAAAGGCTAAAAGAACAGAAACAAACCTTTTTGAAAGAGATTGAGTTCAGGGGGTAAGTTATACAAAGGGAAGGTGTAAGGCACCCTTTGAATCCATGGTTTTCCATGGGCTCTTAATTGCTTAGCTCATTTGTTCGTTTGAATTGTTTGAAAAGATTTTGAATAAGTTTGAATAAAAACTTTAGCTTGTAAATAAGCATAGTCTTTTTGAACTTGATTTGAAAAGGAGGTGTGAAAAGGATTTTTGAATTTAGAGCAAGCAATTAGTAGTAACTACCCTAAGTTAGAAAAATTGTTCTTTTAGTCTTTCGGGCGAAAGGGTCTATCCATACCATGAGAGGGCAGGAAGTCTTTCAATTGGATGTGAAAGGGTTATCGAGAGTATCGTACGCCATAAGACTGTCCCTTACCATAAAGAGGGCGGGTAGGTAGTCCAAGGGAAGGATATAATAGTCATTTAATATTTTAGGCATCATGCGAGGATACCTTAGCAATTGGGACAATCATTCTTTATAAGGCAACCTCGAGGAAGTTTCAATAACTTTAAAGACAACATTGCTTTAGGTATCCTCGAAATCGAGGGACTTGACTATTTTTAGGCAACAAAATTAAGGCAACAAGGCAGCAAGTAATAAGGCAACAGGCAACAAGAAGGGTTATCCTAAAGGTGTGTGGGTGCACAATCACGTGGTTAACTTCGATGACATTTATCTTATAAATTAGTGATCTAGATTCAATTAATAGTCTTGCACTCCCTAAATTACTAACCACGCATTTTAAAATTGCAGAAATTAAAGGCAGAAAAATAAACGTCCTACGCTATTACAATAAACACCTGCGGGGAAGGGGAATTACAATAAAAACCTGTAGGGGAATGCAGAAATTAAAAGCAAAAAATAAGAGAGATAAATAATTAATTTAAATATCTTGAATGCCTCGATCTTCCTTGAACTCCGAAAATTAAAAGGAAAATCCTCGAACTCTGAAAATTTAAAGGAAAATAATAAGGGTTAGTGTATTACAGATCCATTAACTATGGAGGCAAACCCTATTTTAATTCAAAAGGAAGAATAAAAATAAAATGATGTTAAATAGAAACTTAGCTTTTTTTGGTATGGCGGGGCGCGTGGCTGAAAGATCTTTGATTAACCCTGAAAAGTCGAACACAAAGATTAACCCTGAAAAGTCGAACACAAAGAAGAGAAATGTTAGTGCATTAACTGAACCCTAATTGATTACAAACCCTAAAAAGTTTACAAAAGGGTTATTTAAGAAAACTTATTGTGACCCAAAAGAGGTTTATAAGGCTTAAAAATGCGTTAGTGGATAATACCTACTTGCGGATTCTAGGGTTTATAAATGAATCGAGGTTAACAAAAAATGATTATTAATTTTCAATTAATTAATTAATTAAAAGTATATACAAAAATAACAATTTTTAACAATTATTGATAAAAGTGTAGAAAAATCGAGTTTTCGATTAAAATAAATAAATATAAAATTTTATATAAAGAAAACAATTTATTAAATAAGTGAAATAAATAAATAAAGAGAAGGAAATAAATTATATGGAAAATAAATAAATAAATAAAAAAGTATTTATGTAATTAAAAAAAACAAAAAAATTAAGAAATACTTAGCTCTGGATCCTATGTGTTGGTCTCTTGCAGGTGCACCATGGAGCTTCGCTTCTGGAGACGTTGGATTTGTGATCAGAAGGATCTGGCGGCTGCGAGATGAGGCTGTATTATTGTCGCGTGTGGCAGCAGGCACTGGATCATATTGGAAATTCCCATAAAAAATTAGTTTGAAGCACCAGGGATTTGAACCCAGGATTCTATAGTGACTGCAACATTCGCTTTGCCATGTGTGTCATTTATTCATGTTGATATTAAGATACATAAGAACATAAATATATGAAACCAACTAATAATTTAGAAATTCAAAGAATGAGTCAACCTGGGCCCACCACAAACGTGTACAACCAATCAGAGCAGAGAGAGAATCCAGAAATTACATCCAGCCAATCAGAGCGCGCAGAGTTAGCACGCTGCCCAGTCAAAAATTCCACGCCGGAGAACCACCGCGAGCCACCGTCTTCTCCGGCAAGCACCTTTTCCAGATCTGCAAAACAACACGAATAAACGAGAACAAGGAACTCTACCCCCTAATTAGAGGGCTGCGAGCACGATGGCGGTGCTTGTTTGGCCTGAAAAGGGATTTGGGATGTGCTCCTATTCTTGAGAATTTTTGGGATGTGCTCCTATTCTTGAGAATTTTTGGACTCATGACATTGTAGCCTCCTTCTTCGATTTTCTCCCCTTATGCTCTGAGTGTGATGTGTATAAATAGTGAGGTGAATTAGGGTCACAAACTTGGTTCAAATCTTTTGGAGTTATGAAGATTGAAGTATGAGATATTTTGATTAATTTTTGTATGAAATCTTTCTAATCTTGGCTCAATCTTATTTCAATGAAATCCTTTTGATTTGAATTAGTTTTTATTCCCAATATTTATTTGCAAAGTGATTCCAATCATTCCTTTTGTATTTTCATCATTTTATTAGATTTAATTTGAATTTTAATGAGTAAAATCCAAAATAAATGAAATAAAAATAATAAAAATAAAATAATGGGAGTATGGACCTTATGCAAGCTTATTATCACGTTCAAAGTCCAAAACATAGGCCCATGAGTCAAAAAAATGCAAAATTGGTTAATTAGGGTTTCATGTTCTTCTTAAAAAATGACCAACTTGTGCAAGCCGTAACTCGTTCAATATTTGTCATATGGAGACGTTCTAGGACTTTCTGGAAAGCTTAAAGGGTCCTCTAAAAGTTCCTTTTAGTTTCACCTCAATTGAATCTTCCATTTTCAAGTTATGAGCTTTTGAAAAAGATGACTTTTTGTTGACCTTTTGGAGGACCTGTAATGTTTTGACTTATATTTTCCAAATGGTGAATTTATGGCCTTGGCTTGTCAGAGACAAAATTGTAGAGAATTCAATTTACTTCAAATTGAGATTTGGATGGAAAATTTCTGATGTTCCATGTGAAAGTTATGGCCGGTCAAAGTTCAGTTGACTTTATCCTTAATCAGATGATTTTGGAGATTTTCTTGGTGAATCATGATCAATCCTTGATCAGATGATGAATGATATTCCAAAATGAGAATGTTGACAAAAAATCAAGAACTTTGACTGTGATTTGACCATAGTTTGACTTTTAGGTCAACCAGTCGATTATTGATCGTTTGGGCCGTTGAGCGAGCAATCTTTTGAATCAGGGCTTGAAACATGGCATGAGGGCACTTTGAATCATATGAGAGATCATGGAATCCACTTGGGATATCAGAAGTTCAAATTCCTTGATTAAATCAGAAACCCTAATTTAGAGGTCGTTGTTTAGGGGAGAGACTGCATGCTTTCTTCTTGTATATCTTTGAGCATTTGAAAGTCAGATGGACTGAAATATGAATAAATATGTTGGGCAAATTTTGGGGTATGACAGTAATGTAACATCCCAATTTTATTTATTTGCTATTTAATTAGTTATTTGATTATTTAAGTGTTATGTGGTATGATAATTATTTAATTATGTATCAATTGGGTTATTTGAATTACTAGGAGTAATAATGATAGAATATGCTATTGGACCTAATTATTATAAATAATAGTAATAAAGAGGTATGTGTACTAAGCCCAATAATTAAAACAGTAGTTAGAGAATAAAGGAAGAAGAGAAGCGGAGAAAGAGGCAACCCTAGAAAGAGGTCTGCACTCAAGGTAACAGTGAAATTTCATGTTATTATGGGTGTATGTGTTATATGCAATGGGTTGGATACATTATTGAGGAATGAGTATTTTAATTTCTAGGTTTTGAAATGGAATCCATGAATTGGTGTTTTGAATCTTATTTTGATGATATAAATTGGATATTGTTTGATAGTTTGATGAGGTATTTGCTTTCAATTGATGCATAGAATGTATGTTGGTTAATGGTGATTGTATGAGGGGAATAGGGAAGAAAAATGGTGATTTTTTGGTCTTCACGCAGTATAAGTCGACCTATGCAGAAGGCAAGGTCAACCTGAGTGGACCCGTGAAGGCAAGAATCCTTGTATTCGAGAAAGCGGTCGACCGCTACAGAGCATGAGTCGACACATAGCTTGTTGGAAGGATCATTATGAGTCGACGCCTGGGTCGACCTGCGCAGTCCCGCAAGTTATCCAATTTTTACAGATTTTATAAAAAACCATAACTTTTGAACCGCAAATCCGTTTTGTGTGCCGTTCGAAGAATTAGGAAGCTAATGCAATAACCTTTATGATAAAACTAGGTTTGTTGGTATTGAATGACTTAATCATTGTGTCGTTGTGTAAATGACAATTATTTAGGTATGCGTATGTCATGAATTAATATTATATGCGAATAACATTTATTGGTATTGTTTACCTTATGTTAATTGTGATGTTTGAAATTGATAAATGCTATTTTAATGCATTGTTGATGTTGTTTACAAGATGTATGTATGTGTGCAACATTTTGATGGATAATTTGATGTGTGCGAATTATTGTGATATGCATGGATGATTTAGGTTATGAGATAATCTAAATTGCATATAATGTGAGTCTTGTTGCACATGCATTCATGGGGAGATTGTACTCCAGTTTGTGGCTTTGATCCTAGTATGGAAATGGAAGCTATGGACTATATGTTAGTATTTGGGGCTTCGATCCTAGTCTGTATCGGAAGCGTGGCTTTGATTCCAAAAATGAATCGAAAGCGAGGTGAGCTTGATGTTCACGTTGGTACCACATGCATAAGTCGCATTAATTTGCATTGGAGCCACATTTTTGTTATGTGATGTTTGATTTTGATGCGTGATATATGATAAATGGTAATTGTTATTTGATCTTGTAACGTTGATAGTTGTGCTATGTACGATAATCGTAGAACTCATTATGATTGTGAAGCGTGATGAATTCATTGGATGTTTGTATGTTATATTCATTGTTTATATTATATATATATTTATAATGATGTGAATTCTCACCCTTCTGTTGGAATGATGTTCTATGCTCAGTTACTGAAGAATAATGGTGCTTTGCACGAGGATTAGCCGAGGAGCTTGTTTGTTTATTTCGCTTATTTAGGTAGTGAGTCGATGCTATGGTCATGTAACACGTGGGGTATTTGAACTCATGTTTATTGTTATGAGAAATGGTTATATTCTCTTATTTGGCATTGTATTTGGATATAATATGTTAAGTGGCCTTTGTGCCTATATTTTGAATTCATATGACTTATTAATGAGATGATATGGTCATTATGTTGGTAGATGATTATGGTATGAGATTTAATCCTTGAAATTATTTTGAGAAAGAAATATTCCGTTGCGATATGCATATTTGAAGAAACATGAAGTTTTAAATATGTGTTATAATTATGACCGGGTGTATGTTATGTATGTTTTGTTGGTTTTCATTTTTGTGGAAACGAAATGTGGCATCCTTTATTGTATGCATGCTATATCACTCTGTTGTTATGCTATATTATTTTGGGGTTAGAAAAGGGGTGTTACAGGTAACTCCCTGCCGAACGGGTAACCACTCCCAAGGAAAATCGGGTAACTCCCAAGTTGCACAAATAACTACTCCTGTCCGAATAGGTAATTCCACGCCAAACAGGTAACCACTCCTCAGACAAATTAGGAAACTCCCTGGTCGCCCGAATAACTACTCCCTATTGAATGGGTAATTCCACGCCGAATGGGTAACCACTCCTCAGATAAATCTGGTAACTCCCCGGTCGTTCGGATAACTACTCCTGCTCGAATGGGTAACTCCCCACCAAACCACTCCCCAGGAAAATTGGGTAACTCCCTGGTCACGCAGATAACTTCTCTCAGTGCCGCGGCGGGAAAATTGAGATTAAGCTATTGATTAAGTTAACTCGTAAATAAGCAAGAGTCGCCACCGATCTTATTGTTTCCAAAGGAATGGGAAAAGAACGAATAAAACCCACAAAAGTTTTAAAACAAATAGATACGGGTACGAGGGTTGGTTATGCAAAGAGAAGGTATTAGCATCCCTCACATATTTGGTACTCCAAAGGAACCTTTTGAAATTCTGTGTTAAGGCTAAAACTGGTTGTTTGCAAAAAGATTGTGGAGATGAGAAAAATAAGTGATTTTTATGATTTTTTTATTTGACAAGACTTCTTTAGTCTTATGCCTATGTACCATCCAAGTGCAATGAAGGATCAAAACCTCGTAGTTCGTGGTACAAATAAAACGTTTGTTTGTTTTGATTGATTTTTAAATGAAGAGACATTTTGTCATCTTTAAGGGGAAAAGTCAATAATCACCCACAAGTATGAGACAATGGACCTTTGTATCATCATGACGAAGGGCTCAAACTTGGATAGAAATCAACAAGCATGCCTCAAACTCTCAAGTGAAAAAAGTCAATATTTTTTCAATCAATAATATGGGGATATGAGAATTATATCTCAACTATGAAGAAGACTCATGTCTAATCTTTGAGAAAAAATGTTTAAAAGAAAAATGCACAAAGAACACAAAAGATTTGAATGAATTTTATCTTTTTAAGTCTTTTGAAATTGCTTGATATGCTTAAGATGTTTTAGCATTTATTAAGAAAAGAAAGTTTTGAAAATGCACTTGATAAAGTCAAGGTTTTTATTGAAAGTGGTTCAAGTTTAAGAAAACAAGAAGGTTTTGAAAATTTTTATGGTTGTTAGAAAGAAGTGGGAGCCTAGTTAGTTTTACAGGACCTTACGGTGGGCACCACTGTATTGTCCAAAAAGTACATGTGTGTGTGTGTGTTTTCCCTATAAGGAGAAAGAGAGTCAGATTCCCTAGTAGATATATTACACATATGAGGGTGAGGGTTACCTCACAGCGTCGAGTAGCCTTGTACAATAGTTTTTGAGGTTGTTTAAGGGGCCAAATCACGTGAGTTGAGAGACACTGTTGGTGATCGGCGCTGCTGGGTTGTAGGCGGACAGTTAGATTGATGGTGTTAGGGCTACTAGGAGCAAAGTGCTCTTTATGTAATAGTGAGTGTTATTGAGTGTGGATGAATTGAGAGTTCGTCCTCTTATCTCCTTAAGGAATAATGTATTTATAGGATTCCCTGATCCCTAGAACTTTTACCTCTTTGGACGTGCTCTTAACCGCCCTCCTCTTATTGGGGGAGGTTATTGACCTCCTATCTTTATAGGGTCATCATAGACCCTTTCCAACTTGACTCCCACGTTGAAGACAGTTCTTGTGTGACATTTCCAAATCCCTCCTCAGACGGTTTAATTGTTGGGCAAAAGCGCTCTAGTTTGAGCCTTTACCAAATATAACGCTACCATTCAAGAAATACAAAACCAATATAATTTAAATAATTTTTAATTTTAATTTTTCTCTTGCTTTTGTGAGTTACACTAAAAATTTTAAAATATTTTTTTTACTTTAAAAAGAAAAAAAAGTGTATTTTCTATAAGATTTTTTTAATGACAATAATATTGCTGATAATTAATGAATCATTATAAAATGCAAGTCACTACACCCTATCCCTCATTTGCAAATTACCAACATTGTTTACATTTTACCATTAAGAATTAGTTCTCACCTTGAACTTGTTCATCTTCCATCCATGGCACTCTCTAGCACCTTTTGCAACCTCAACATCACTCACACCATCAACCACAACATTACTATTTCATGTTTTCCACGGTTTCAACTCTCTCAACATAAACACAAAGATGCCAGAACTCACCAAATCAAACGAAGGTTCTCATGAATATCTATTTCTCACATCTTCATGAATAATATTATTTCATTTCATGCAAATATTTATTAATTTTTCTTCTTCTATCTTAAGAGAGCTCATACTAAGGAGTGGAGAGTTAGCAACCATTACTGCACTCTTCAACTTAAGGTACGTTATAAATATCATATAATATGACATGGTTTTTTAAATCTTATTTTTCTTCTTATATTTGAGTTTCTTTATATATTTTTTAATTTTAAATATATAATTAATTTATGTCAAAAAATTAATTATTTGGTGCAGTGGTAAAAAACCAGAATATCTTGGAGTACAAAATAATCCACCATCACTGGCACTTTGTCCATTAACAAAGAACTGCATATCAACCTCTGAAGATGTTACTAATCTTGATCATTATGCTCCTCCTTGGTAATTTTCCTAAATTTGCTAAATTTTGTTATTGAAAATTTAATTTTCAGTTTAATTAGAGTAATTAATGTGGGATTGAATCGCTGATGCTTTGAATCTGAATTAAATTAACCACGTGAAATTAAAGGAGTGCAAAGTTCAAGAAGGGTTATAAATGTTCCCTCGTGATTTTTTGTATCCCTATAAAAAATTTATAAAACTTTTGTAGTATTCCTTAATTTTTGTTTTTGTTTTACACTGAGAATTCAAATTTTCTTTATTCAGTTTTCAGTACAAAATTTAATTTAATAAGGTTGACATTTCCCTGCAACTAAATTCGATGGTAGTCCTATCCCAAATAATTGGTCCATGAATCATTATATCATTATATATAATTGGACCTTATTGTCTTCTAACATTAAAACATGAAAAAAAAAAAAAAGACAATTCCTCAAATATTTCTTTATTAAAGATTCTAATTAATATATTATAGACAATTCCTCAAATTTTTCATTAGTTTTAATTATATTTTTTAACTAAATACTCTAATTAATACTCCCTCCGTTTTTTATTATAAGTCGTTTTGGAAAAAACATTTGTATTTAAATATAAGTCGTTTTACAATTCCAATGAATAATTAATGCTATTTTTCCTATTATATCCTTAAATAATTATTATTCTCTCTCCTTTCAATTATATAAATTTATCTTTTACATGTCATTAATGAAGGATAATTTTGTAAAAACCTTCATAATTTCTCATTTTCATACAACAATTATTATTTTTTTTAATCTGTGTGAAAAGTCTAAAACGACTTATAATAAAAAATAGAGGTAGTACTCAAATTAGACATACTCAAATTATTATTTTTTTACTTTACATTTATAATAATAAAAATTTATTAATAGTTAATAATAATAGTAATAATAATTAAAAAATCATGTAATTCTTTTTATTTATTCATTATTTTTTAAATTTAATTTTTTTTATAAAATGATATTTTGTTATTTTTCAAATATTTTTGAAAAATATGTTATCTTCAAATATATATTTCATTTACAAAACAGCACTGCTATATGTCGCGAAACCGAATACCCACGAATTACACGAATATGCTTTTACCATTCATATTCAATTCTTACAATTAATAGTTTGTTGATTTTTATTTTTTGCTAAAATAAAGTAATATATGCACCGTTTGCAATCATATCAATTGCCCCCTAAACTTGAATCCCAGAGCACCCAACAATTCTCTCTTTGCTTCTATACTAAATTTGTTTTTCACCAGGGAATAGAGAGAAACTCGACCAACAACTTTTCCTTTTAGATTGTTTTTAGTGCATTGAATACAGATAAAGATCAAGAATTGAATTTTATCAAGGGATGAAAATATTTTAAATCTGTAGAAATAAAACAAAAGTGGTAGATAACCAGCCTTGTGTTATGAGCAATTTTATAGAGTTATGGCGGTGTTATATGATGTTGATCTGAATGGTGGACAAGTCTTTAAGTGGATGGAATTGGAGGGCAAACCTTTTTTCATTCTATGTTTTCTTAAACATTTGAGAGACTCGAGGAAATAAAATTGACGGTTAATCCATTTGTTTTTCTATTAGTCTGTTCATTCGTGAGAAACTCACGAAATGTATGTCGTGCTTTTAAGCATTTCCCTTTACAAAATGATATATTCACTTTTTATTAGTTCTAATTAAAGACTCTAATCAATATAATAGATATGCTCAAATTATTACTTTCACTTTACATTTATATATATATATATATATATATATATATATATATATATATATATATATATATATATATATATATATATATATATATATATATATATATATATATATATATATATATATATATATGACGATAAAAATATATGAGATAATAATAATTTAAAATATGTAATTCTTTTAATTATTTAATCTTTAATATTTATTATGAGATAATATTCTTTTAATCTATATAAAATATGACAAACATATTTAAAATATTACTATTTTCTTTTCAACATTCATTTAACACTTACTTTTTATTTAACATTTTATTTAATAAAATGTATGTAAAGATGAGATTCGCACAGATTTTACACGATAAAATGTGTTTTGTATTAGTATATAACATTTTTAAATTGTAAATTTTATTTTTATAAAACTAAAAAATGATGAATTTTATATTAATCTACAGGAACTATAATCCCGAAGGTAGGAAAGATCATGTAAGCAGAGAAGAAGCAATAGAGGAACTGATAGATGCAGTAATTTTTATCTACTCTTATGTTTTATATTTTATATTTTATAATTGGTTTGTAAAATATTGTTCCCTATGAAATTTCAAATATTTGAAGTTTAACAAAAACTATTTACATTTCATAATTTTTCAGATAGAAACAACAATACCACCAGAAAATTTTACACCAAGGATAGTAGATAGAACAGAAGATTATCTTAGAGTGGAGTACAAAAGCCCAATCTTGGGGGTATGATTGTGATTTTACTCTTCACCACAACGATAGTAGTTTTTTTTACTCCCCTAGATCAAACAGTTATAACCACTAAAAACTCACACACAATACAACCGTTAGTATCAGATTTAAATCTTGATGATGACATTCAAACTAATAATATCAACTTCTATTAGTTGAGGAAGAATTTGCAAACACAATATTAATCATATATAAATAATTTTTGTATTGTAATGTTGGAACAGTTAGTGGATGATGTTGAGTTCTGGTTTCCACAAGACAAGGACTCAATTGTTGAGTATCGATCAGCATCAAGGGTTGGAAATTTTGATTTTGATGTCAATAGAAGAAGAATTAAGGTACAATTTTTTTTACTATAGAAAAAGTACATATTTTGATTTCTTTCGAATCAATTTTAAGATATATTTTAGAATATAAATTGTCTGATTTTGATTGAATAATCGAGAGTTATGATAATGTGACAGGCGTTGCGACTAGAGCTGAAAAATAGAGGATGGGCATCTCTAGACTCAATGGCTACATGAAAATGTTTCACATTATTTGCTTCCCCAAAATCAAGATAAGGATCTTCTTTTAATTATCATGATGATTGTGCCACTCATTTGATTAAGTTGTTGGGGTGAATTTCTTTTATCATGTATTTGAAATAAATCAAATTAAACAAACAAGCCCATATGTAAAATCTTATATTAAATAATTTGCTTCAAACATCATAAACATAACATTTCAAAAGTGTTCATGTTAAACAACTAACCTAATGAATCCAATCAGGATGAACACAACAAAACATCAACATCAAATCTTATCAAGTTTTGTCAATTTTCTTTGAAGAGATGAACAATTGGCCTTGATGTGCCCTTGTTTTCCACATTCAAAACACGTGAAGTTTTGATTTGATGTTGATGTTTCCTTCTTCTTCTTCTTCTTCTTCTTCTTCTTCACAAATCTCTTCTCTAGACCAAATCTTACCGTCTTGTCTTTCTTTGAGATTTGGCCAAATTTATTTATTATAAGAGTTATGTTATCATCTTCTTTCGAACTATCTTCTTGTTGAATTGCTTTTGACTAAGCCTTCAAGGAGATATTTTGATGTCTCTTTTTAGTTTCTTCATGTTGTTCTAATCGACCAAAACTGCAAAAATGCTTTTAATGAATTACATGATGAATGTATAAATCTCTCTAGAATGTGCACTAAACAAAAGAAAAACATTTCATCTTTAGAAAGTATAACAAATGTTTTGCAAAATAGTTTATACAGAAGTAAAACAAAAGTAGATATTCATGCTAGTTCATCAACATGTAAGAAATGCACATCTCTTGAAACTAAAGTGGTTCAACTAAAACAAATTATATGAAAAAGGGAAATTTGGCTTGGATAGTATTCTTAGCAGTAAAAAATATTCAAATGATAGAAGAGGACCATAATACTCTTAATTTGATAGATCTATTCAAGGAAGTCTAGCTTTTCTTGACACCTCTCCTTGTTTTGATCCCTCGAGAGAATATATATGGTTTTCTAGCTTAACTCTGATATCTCGATCAATATCACGACCTTAAATCCATAAGAAAGGCAGAAAAGAGTTTCGTCAGTCAAAAAATAAAGGTGATCTTATGCACCCGCATAACATGAGCTAACTTCTTGACCATTAGTTTTGGGATGCTTTAACGAAATGAAATGTTGGGCAAAGTGTAGATCCTTTAGAAGGTCACAAAGATTTTTCTCTTTGATTTATGTCCCATTGTATATGAGCACAACCTCTAGGATGACGAATCTTGTCAGCATGTTCTTCTTGAAGAATAAAAGAATGTTGTTGGTGGTAGTTATGTTGGCGAGTATCTCGTCCTCGACCACTCTGTGAAATAATAATAATTTATTAGATACTATCTAAAAAATTCTATAAGCCTCAAATTTTCTGTTCTCATTGAAGAATATAATGATATTTATTTGAACCCATTTTCATATGATTCTAAAGAAACTAGCGATTATATATTTAGCATAGTTAAAGGATAAGTCTCTTGAAATCTAATAAACAAACAATTTATATTCAACCCACTATTGAGTTAGAAATGTTAACAATTGTAATTTCTAGTGACGAAGCAAGTTGGTTGAGATGTTTTCTAGTTGAGATCCTTTTAGGGGGAAATGATGATAGTTACTTTGATCCAATATGATAATACAACATCTATTGAAAAAATGGATAACTGTGACTAAAATGGTAAGAGAGGAAACATATATAGCAAGAACATCAGTGTTTGAGGGTTTCACTCTAAAGGATCTATTAGAGTGAAGCATGTTTATACTGATATAAATTTATTTGAACCTTTTGGCAAAAGGTTTATTTATATAGAATGTCCTAAACACGTATAAAAGAATGGTATTATAGCCTTTAAAACAGTGAGTATTCATGATAATAACTCGAACCAGAAGACAAGAGAACCCTATAATTATTTTCAATAGATAATAACCAGTTATGAAGTGATATGAGATGAAAATGGTATTATAAATCAAAGAAGAATGATTCCTAAAGCCATAAAAGGATAAGTTAATATGAACTCTTAATAAGATTTGTACTCCATGTGGATTCGAATACCTAGCTACAAGAATAATCTTGATAAATTCACTTATGTGAATGTAGAGGTGGGATATATGTGCAAAGCCTTTAAATCACATGCTTATTAAAAATACACCTTATGAAAAAGTTGTCTGCGAGTTTGATGCTAAAGATAGAACAAGACTACAATCACTCTAGTTAAATTTGAATCTTACTCACTATGCGAAGGTTCAAGTCAAAAATCACCTTTGGTTATGCACTTTTTTTATAGCTATGTTTGACGTTACTTTTGAAATCCTCTTTGAAAATTCAAGTAGGAATTACTAGAACAAATCGGCAATGTGTATAGTCGTGAATTGAAAAAAATACCCTTATGTCTCACCTAGGGGTATGGGTGTTAAAATTCAAATAAAAAATCACAAATCGATCCAAAAAATTAAAAACCACAAAAACCGAATATTATGGATGTGTTTGGATGTTATTTTGCAAAAAAAACACTCAATTTGGATCGGATTTTTGATTCATTTTTTAAAACCGATGCAAACCAAACCGAATCACGTTTATATATTTTATACTTGTTTATTTTTTACTAATATGATATGTTGTGTTAATTTATTATTTGATAGTACCTATTTTTTAATACAATTTATTAGTTTAGTTTAATCTATTTATTTTTATTTTTTATTGATTTCAACCATAAACTATCATTTTTATTTTATAATATTAATTTTTAGGCAAAATATCATTTTTGGTCCCTTAAGTTTACCTCGGAGTCCATTCTAGTCCCTTATATTTAAAAAGTTTCAAAGTAGTCCTTTAATTGTTCAAAAAGGTCCACATTAGTCCTTTCTTCTACCACATAAATTCCTTTATTCTTCTTCCACGTAAATTCCTTTCTTCTACCACATAAACTCCTTTCTTCTTCTTCTACATAAATTCCTTTCTTCTTCTTCTTCCACATAATTCCTTTCTTCTTCTTCTTCGTTGATTTTGCTTGTGTCGCAGACCAAAATTGTTTCAAACAATTTCTGCAAGTAGTCAAAATAACAACGCGCCATCACCAGCCCCACAAAACCCTAAAACCCCAATTCATTGAATCGGCCAGAAACTTATGAAATGTCTTTAAAAAATCAGTTGCAGATCTGTGAAATGTTTTTAGAAGATCTGCAAATAACTTTCATATATCCGGATCTTTCCGATGAATTTGTATCTGTGTTTTATTGGTTTTAATGTGATGAATCACTTGTTTGTGAAATTCGGTTGATGAACTTACCGAAACCCTAAAATCATTATTGGAATTGTGAATAATCTGTCAATTAGGTCATTCATTCATGATAAATGAGAAGATACAATTGATAGTTTTTTGTTTGATGGAAATTTGAATGATTGGTTAGGAAATTGTTAATTGACAATGGATGACCATTAAATTTGGTTATTTGGCGTTGTTGCAGAAATTTATCGATGCATTGCTACAATAGCAAAAGAAACTGTAGCAGAGTTTTGATGAAGTTCATGTTATATGATTAGTTAAATTGATTTGAAATAATAAACATCAATTATGAAGTGATGTAGTGGTAAGTTGCTATTGTTTGCAAGTAAGATGGTATGGGTTTGAATCTAGACTAAATCAAAAAAATTGGAAATTTGGATTACCAATGATGATAAACAGATGCCACACGTACAAAAATGTGCCACGTCAGATGTCACCCAAGCAAAAGTTGACACCGTTTGAAAAAAAATGTATGAAAAGGACTAACGTGGACCTTTTTGAACAATTAAATGACCACTTTAAAACTTTTTAAAGATAAGGGACCATAATGGACTCCGATGTATACTTAAGGGACCAAAAATGGTATTTTGCCTAATTTTTAATATACTTTATGCTATCTATTATATAAAATCTATTATTTAATAAAATTTTATAATCTTAATATAAAATATAATTTGTAATTTTGATATCCAAAAATCAATCCAAATTAAACTACATGAAATTGGATCGGATCAGATTGGATTTTTTTTAATCAATCATCCAAAATCAAACTGAATCGTAAGTAAAGTTATCCTTAAATCAAATGAGTTTTTTTTACGTCAAAACTTTTTTTACGTCAAAACTGACCCAAACCACATCGGGAACACCCCTACATAGGAGAGTAAATATTTTTGCAAATGGAGTGAACGCTAGCAAAAATTTAACAACACAAATGGTAAGCCACTTGTCCAACTCGAATGTGCTAGATCTGGACTTGTGGTTTGATGTTAAATAAATGCTTTTTTGAGCTCTGAATTTTATTTTACTAAAGAACAAAATAAAAAAATTGATTCTTTACACGTCACCGATTTTTGTTACGCCACCGTATGCTTGGAATACCTCAGCCCACACCCTACATGTTGTTAGCCGACAGGGACCTATCTAGAGTGGGGTGAATAGATCCCCAATTTCAAAAATCAGATTTTAAAGGTTTTAAAAACATTTAAACTATGGCGAGCAGAAGTATCATGTTTAGATCGAAAGTCATCTAAACAAAATCAGTTATTGGAACCTCGAATATGTGCACAACCCTTAGTATATGATAACAATGATATAATCAATTAACAAATCAAATTCTCAATTAATAATTTTAATGTGATCACTAAGCAACCAATTCCTAATGAAATTTAACACATATAAATTGAAGTGTCAAATTATGAACACTTGGTGTTCGATCGATTTTTCAAATTTTCCTTTAATTTTGTTGATATCAAAATCCTCTTACAATCTAGTTGATTGTAAGGCAATCAACAAACCAACAATGCTGTAAAACAATTAATGGGAAATCGTTACGAATCAATTGCATTTAACAATTTGATAATGGAAATTTAAATGCAAGAGATAAAGATATAGAGAGAGGGAGAGGACACAACGAGTTGTTTAGGTAGTTTTCTGACCATCCTCGATTCGACTACGTCTGCCCCTAATTCCAATTTGGAATTGAGATATCAATCTTACTATACCAAAAATTATTTGCAGGAGATGTGAAGCCATCCAACCCTATAAACTCAATGTTTGATGTTGATCCTTGAACTTCTCTTTCCTTGATCTGAGTTTGTTTTAGTCCCCCAACAAACACCAATTGATTCACCGTCTCACACTACTTATTTGCAAGAAACCACCATTCTTCAAAGCTTTCACTCGGTCGAATCCAAATTGCGAGTCATCGTCACCCAAAATTACCAATTGATTCACCGTCTCACGCTACTCCTTTGTAAGAACCACTCGTTCTTCAAAGATCTTCACTTGATCGAGTCCAATTGCGTAACTCTTGTCGAAAACCCCCAAATCAACACCTTGATCTTGGAGTAAAAACTCCCATAGTTTGTTCGATGAAACCCCCTATGATTCTCAACCCAACCTTAGGTTATAACCAACCTAAATTGAATGTTATCAACCAAGTCTAGATGGAACCTAAACAATGAATGATTATGTATACTTTGTTTGTGTGTATGCATGTATGCAAGGTTGAAGATGATGAGCAATCTTAGTATGTGTTTATAGTTTCATTAAGTTGAAAATTATGAATGTATGAAGTATTTATAGTAGTGCAAGTTGGAGGCAAAAGGGAAACCTAAAAATTTGAAAAGGAATGCAAATTTTTCAAAAAAACAACAGCATGTGTCTACCTATTTAAATGCATGTGTCGACCTGTGTCAGATCATGTGTCGACACATTCAAACAAAAACTACAGACTTTAAAACTGAACCACATGTGTCGACCTGAAAAATGTATGTGTCGACACATATACCTACATGCTTTAAAACAACAGCACATGTGTCGACTTGAAAAATACATGTGTCGACACATAGACAACATGTGTTGACACATGAGTCAACACATAGAAACAGAAACTACATGCTTTATTTTTGCAGCACATGTGTCGACCTATGCAATGCATGTGCTGACACATGTACTAATGTTTTGAACAAAAAATAATTTTTAAGCCTTGCAACTGATTTTTAATGTTATGTAATTCATTTTTGATGCATGATACCTTTTCCAAACATGTTCTAGGTGCATTCTAAGATCCCTAATACAAAGGTGTACATGATGACTCATAGATACCGTTCAATATACATAAATGCTACTTAAGAAATAGGTAATGGGCAAGTGCACTCACACATGTTCATGCATCTATCCTACTTATTTGTTGATTTAGCCATTCATTTTTATAATGATCTGACCCAAATTTCCCACGCACAATAATACGATAAAATCATAATAAAACACTAAACAATTAGGATTTCCCACACGCAATAATACAATAAAATCATAATAAAACACTAAACAATTAGGATGTCACAAATAATATCATATGTATATTAAGTTGTCATATAAAAAAAATGTTAAAAGGAAAGATAAATAAATAGAAAGAAAGAAAGGAGGTTAAAAAAGAAAAACTAGATTTCCTAAAAAGAAGGAAGTTAGTTTAAGAAAAGCAAAGTTGAAGGAGAAACTGATCGAGAGAGAGGCATGCAGTGGTACAAGTTATGGCGGAAGTGTTTTATTGGATACTATCCTTTGTTCTAATTTTGACCCTTTTTTGTCTCCTCGGTTACCAGGTACATTCCATTCCATTCTTTTCTTTTCTTTGTATTTATAATTCTATGTATTCATCGATCATAGATCAAAACTCATTGATTTGAATTGATTTTGTCATTATAGCATATGTTGAAATTGTTAATTGCAGCTTATATTGTTGGTGGACTTGGAGTTTGATTATATAAATCCGTATGATTCAACATCTAGGATAAACCAGGTTATCTTGCCAGAGTTTTTCATACAAGCACTCTTCTGCTTCCTCAATCTTTTCGCAGGACATTGGTTTATATTCTTTATATCTCTCCCTTGTCTCTATTACAATGTCTCCTTGTAAGTTTTCTCTTAACCCTAGATACTAATTCTTATAACTCTAGCGCATCAAACAATTTTTTATTATTCTCTATAGTTCTCTAACATTTTGCTTATGTTTAAATAACAACAATTAAGTTTTATCGTACTAAATAGGATCGGCTACATGAATCTAACCACGTCATAATATTCTCTCAAAAACTAATGTTACATTGAAAATAGGCTTTGCAATAGCTACAAATCATATTTCATGATCCTGCATAGCTTTTTATATAGTTCATGTTGAATGTTGAAACTGAACATATGTTAGAGTTTGATGTGGAAACTAATATCAGGTACATCAAAACACACCACTATGCCGACGTTACTGAAATCTACAACAAGCTGAATTTTGAGAAAAAGAAACGTCTCTTCAAAGTTGTGCATCTTATTCTCATATTTATCCTCTCTATATTGAGGTATTGCGATTAAAACTAACTTCTTATTTTCAACTATCCTGCATTATCTTAAAGAAAAAGTTGGTGATTTTTTTCTTATCTGTATATATTTTTAGCTTGGTATGGTCCCTCACCGACGAAGTGCATTAACCTGTCTATTTACCTTCTAAGCCTAATGTAAGTTTCCATTATCTTTGTGGTCGAAGCTCATGTTGCTTTGTGTTATTCTTCACATAACTATATCTGCTATAGGCTAGGAGACTCAATATTTTTGCGGGCGAATCCATCTTATAAACTGAATTCCATGGACTATTACAGCGGTGTGAGTGCGAGTCATATGTGGTGAGATGGGGGAATTTGACAATCAATGTTGATGCATAGGCAAGAATGAGAGAAAGTGGAGCATTAGAAGGTGTAAATGTAATACTTTCTATAGGTGAATTTTTAGATTCTTTGTTTGTTAGTTAGAGTGCTTTAGGCATGAAAAAGAAAACTTAGATGATAATCATTTAGTATTATATTCTTACTCTTATTTTTTTCTGTCATATGCATATTTTGAATGTGATTTTTGCTTAGTTGAAAGAAATCTAGAAACACTCTTTGATTAACTTATGTTATATGGTAAAGGAAATTTGTAAACATTGTGCTTAGATTAACTTATACACTAAACTCAAAACATGAAGTTTGCAAACAGTTTGTAGACACTGCTGTGTTTATAAACTAAGAATTGCCTCTTGGTTCCATAAGTTTCAAAAACCAGATGCTACAATAAGAAAAAGAGTAGCTAGCTAGTATCATAAATTTTAGTAGAAAAGTCAATGGCCCTAAGAATCAAACAGAGATACAATAAGGACTCCATAGAAAATATGGATTGATCATTACATCTTATATAGTTTTATTAAAATTCTATGAAAGTTAAGAAGGTATTTGTTAGAAATTACTTTGCATCCTCGTATAACTTACTCATTCTCAATATATATATATATATATATATATATATATATATATATATATATATATATATATATATATATATATATATATATATATATATATATATATATATATATATATATATATATATATAGCAAAAAGGGCCTCCATAAACACATTCCACTATTAATTTACATTTAAATAAAAAAGGGCCTCCATAAACACATTCCACTATTAATTTACATTTAAATAAGACCCTTTTAAACGAATTTCACAACTTTACTGAAGCTAACTCCAGATTCTTACACAGGACCTCTCAAAATAGCTCGCCCACTACGCCCCGTTTTTAGTCTGTCAAAAAACAAAACGGAGCGGGCAAGCCCGCCAAGAGAAAATGGGCACTAAAACAAACTCGCCCCGCCAAGGTAGCGTGTTGGCGGGCAGCGGCTTGCCCGCCTATTTATTTTTTTATTTTCATTTTGTTAATAGATTAATAATAGACTTTTTATTACCATTCAATTAAATTTTTCGCTTATTTTTTAGAATAATTAACATATTAACCTTTTCAAAAGAGAAAGAAGATATGAGTTTGTTACATAATAAGGAAGTGTAGTATATGTCGTGAGGTAGGACATAATAAGAACAAGTGTCCCAATCGTGGATCTAGTTCCACAACATAATTTTTAGGTTCAATGCTATTTGTAATTTATTTTACCAATGAAATAGACTTTTTTTCCATTAGTCAGATGAGTTACAACACACATGGCAAATAACATAAAACAATAGCTAGAAATAAAATATTAACTAAAAACAACAATTGAAAAAACAACACAATGACTAAAACAACAACACAACAAACAATTAAAACCTAAGAAATTACAACGGTTAAAACAATGTCATATGTTCCATCCATTATTTGTTCAGTATCAAGGTCGGTTTTCACATCAACCCACCAACGTATCGTCTCTCCGGTCATAAGCGACACCCTTGTTCTAAGCCTCTGGATCCTTTTGATTTCTTCACCGGGACTATACTCCCCTTCTAACTGTGACATCAGAGTCCGCTTCAGGTTGTTAAAGGTACGGATGTTCCAAAACATAACCGACATAGGGGTTTGACCGGAGAAAAAATAATATGCCATAACATCTTTTATATTAGGGTGCCGGCACGGGACGGCTGAATGATGTTCGGAGCCATGACTCCGGCCTTATGCGAGACATGAACAATAATGTGCAGGGAAAATAGGAAAATTTATGGAAAAAATAATGAATCTTGATGGAGGAATGAGCTGCTATTTATAGGCAAAAAAGCATTCTCAATTTAGTGTTGTCGCCACCCAAGGAGACGACCCGGGCCCACGCATGAAGGTAAAAAAATTATATAAAAAAATTTGAAAAAAAAAATAAAGGAGGTGTTGTCGCCAGGGGGTGGCGACTACGTTAAGGAGATAGTGTTGTCGCCACCCCCCTGGCGACAATGTGGATATTTAGCAAAAAAGTGGCCATTTGCGTAAATATTTTGAAAAGTTGGTTATTTTTAAATTTTTTTTAAAAAAAGTAGTTATTAAAAAAAATTCACAATATAATTCACTTTGGATCTTCTCCTTCCCTCCTTCTTTCTCCTTCACACAAAATGTATGTAAAGATGAAAAAAATTTGAAAAAAAAAAACATAAATTAAAGAAGAGAGATAAAGAGGAATTAGTGAATGAAAAAATATGGAAGAAGAAGATCCAAGCCACAATAATTTTATCTTTGTATAGAGTGAATTTTTAATTCAAAAGTAATTCAAACAATACGACTGATAATACCCCAAACCGAAAGTACACTATGAATTCATGTTAGCAAAATGCATCTGAAAGACTGAAAGGTGTGTCAAAAAAACTCCACATGGCATGTCCCTATCATGTCATATTGGTTGGTTTCCATCTAAATCAAAATGATTTCAAGAGGTTTCTTGGATCTTAGAATTTAACACATGCAACTTTTTTCTTTCTTCAATACTACTAGTATGAACTAGTGAGGATGAGACAAGCAATACTACTGATAGCTCATTTTCATACCCTGAATCAAGTATCTCATAATTAAGAACATACGATAAATTATATGTCCTTTTCAATCACTAGCATATATATACCAAACAATGAACAAAAATTATATACAACATTGAATAACATTAAAGCATGCCGTTGGGAAACATTAACATCGAAGTTGAAATACTACGCTTGTTATATTTGGTTATAGATACTTGTGTTTGTTTTAAGATTGAAATTATATTCTTGATAATATTATTTCTCAGAATTTATATTCTTGATAATATTATTTCTCAGAATTTTATTTTCGTCTATATGTTTATATGTTTAGTGAGTAAATTAATTTCTTAAAAATATTTATAAAATATATTTAATTTAAATTTGAAAATAAAAAAATTAAAGTATTTAAAAGTGGGAAGTTATAGGTGGTTCGTTCTTATTTCCATGAGAATAAAAGATTCTCACCATATAACATGGGAATCAAAAGTGATGAAACTATGTGTAAAATAAGCTCCCGGTAATAAAAAAGTTTCTGGGCATGATTTCTTAAAATTTGAAATAAATATTAGAATGAAAAATATTTCAACCTATATTCTTGAGAATAAATTCGTAATCCAAGAAACAAACGTCCCCTTAATTAATAAGTTTAGTTATAAATTAGTTAATATTTGTTATTTGTTCATGATTACTATAAAGTGATCGTGTATCTATTATAATGCATATCTTATTATTGAAGTAATATTAAACAATTGAATCATTTGTTATTTTATTTTGCAATGCTAAACAATTGGATCATCTATTATTTCTTTCTTTCTTCTCTTGTTTCAATCATGTTTCTTAACATATTCGAAGTAGAGTTACCAATCCTAAGGAATAGCGGCGATATCCTAAGAAAGCAGTGTGGAGGTTGGTCGCTATGTTATAGCACATCACATCTCATTTTAAGATCGTGGTTGCGATTGATCATGTAGCGAATTGCGGGAGCAGAGCGCTTCCCAGGCCAAAGTGGGTTACAATCCACTATCTACTTTGGAACCAAAATATCATATTTACCCTTTAAAAAAATAACGTTGGAGGACTATTTATGTCATTTCATGCATCTTTTCCCTAACCTTAGGAAGTTTCTCAATGTCTTGTCACTCTTCTTACCCGTTCACTACATCACTCATCCTCATCTTGTTCTTCTCAGTTCTCATCACTTCTACCTCATTCTCTTCTTACATTGTCTGATTACTCCCTTTCAAGTGTTGTTGCATGCTATTCTCCAAATTCAGCGTCGACGCCTGCAAAGAGGTATTTGTTTATGTTTTTTTCCTTTGTTCTTTTTCTTATTCATCTGTTCTTCTTCTTTTCTTTTTTTTTTCTTTTTTCATCTTCCTCTTTTATTCTTTGAATTTTTTTCTTTTCTATAGTTTTGTTTCTCCTTTACTTTTTTAGTAATAATAATTTGTAGAAAATAAGAGAATCTTCTTTATTAAATTTAATAACTCATTCTTTTTACAGTGTTTTTCTTCTCTTTAAGTTTAATAACTCATTGTCCTCTGTACTATTTTCTTTTATTTGTAGACAATGGTAGTAATTTCTTCTACCCTAACCCTAAATTGTGCATCGCTTGCCTTTTATGGTCAAACCTTTAAACCAACTGCTGGTAACATTAACATAGTATGACACTTTAATCATTAGAAGGATCTAAATAATAAAAAAAGGAAGATGTCATTTTTGCGGTCTCACTAGTAATGGAGGAATAAGTAGAGCAAAAAGATATCAATTAATAAAGATTTATGTGGATCTTTGCTTTAAAATATCATCGGATGTTAAAGCAATGTTACATGCTGATTTGGATGAAAAATAAATAATTAAAAAATGAGTACAATAGAAGCTATTGCAAATGGATGAAAATATTAATGATGACATTAAAAAAATTTGGAGAATTCAAATCGGAAAGAGGCTAGTTGAGACCTCTTCACATGCTTCCAAGAAGACTAAAGATCCATTGAATCTAATATTCATAAGGAAAAAGGACACGTTGAAAACAAGCATCAATGATGAGTGTGACAAAGAAGATAGGGCAAGTACTATTATTCGGCGTGAAATTTGGCAAACAAACTCTAGTCCTCCCAAAAAGGTTACTTGTAGGATCTACTAGGTGATCCTAGGACATATATGTACAAAGTTTCTGGTGTGTTTTGTACGATTTTATGTATAAAAGACGTAGACTTCGACGTGGTCGGAATATTTAAGACAAAGTAAAAATGATGCAAATAAAATGTAAATGCAATAGAGTAAAGGCTTCGAAAGAAATTAAAAAGTACTGGAAAATAACTTAGTGTAAAAGACTTTGCATAAATAAATTGTGGTGTTTAAACACATTCATTGCACTCAGTTAAATTATTTTCTCACTTTCGCTCATATACTTTGAGTATAATGAGTTTATGTAGTAATTGCAACACACAAAACTTAATGCTATAATTTCCTATTTATAATGAAAACTACATAACTGTCACAAACGTCTCTTTCTCCAAATGCTGACACGTCTTCGCTTGCATGATTTTCGCCCTTAATTTACTTTCACGCGTCCTTTGAGTTCAAATAAGGCCAAAAACAATTACTATGCCTTGTTGCGTATTTCAACTCACCCAGTCGAAAGATCCTTCAAATCAATTAGAAAAAATCACTAAGTCCCCAAGCTTGATGCGTATGTGGAATCTTCGACACGTTCCCTTAGACCACTTTGGCAAACTACCTAACTAACATTTCTTCAAAATAACCTCAACAAGTTTGGCTGAACTTCTTCAATCGTTTTAAACTTCTCTTAACTTATTGAACACTTGAGATATGTCGAAAAATCCAACTAACAAATTGCCCCCAAAAAATGTCTTTTTCGACCAAAGGAAGAAAGGGACATTTTTTAAGTATTTTCGACGTGGCAACACTGTACTGACGTCACATCTAGTATAGCTAATTTCCCTAAACGTCACATCGAGACGTGCAAGATTCAGAATAGAAATCATGATCTTCTATTTCCAATGAGAACATGGGCCACAGAAAAATCAACTGTTCGATCATCCTATCAGCATATTACGCGTGTCCCACACTCTAGCCCAAATGTTAATTTTTGAACACTGGAAGGTTTCTTTATTTCACTATAAAACACATTTCTTCTCATTTCTCTCTTTTTCTTCTTCCAACTCTCTCTTGTACTCATATTTATCTACATTTTCCTCAAAAAACTAGTTCTCTTCTTCATTACCTCTTGCTATTTCAATAATAGTTGCCTACAAATCAAAGAACACCAAGGATGCTAGGAGCTCAAAGGTCACATTAGCTCCTGCTAACAAGATCTTGGGTTCTTTTCTCTCTGCAAAATTAGGAGTATGTACCTGAATCTCCATTTCTAGAAGAAAAAGCTCGTATTTACCAATCCCAGGTAATTATCCTTTTTCTCATTTTTGGAGAGACTCGTGCGCTGATGGGTCCTTTTCCTGACCCTAAGGAAAATGCTAAAAGATCAGGTAATTCTTTCCCGCTTATCATCGCACTAAGTCATTGGTTTGCTTGATAAAGCCAACGGCTACTGCTGATGAACTTAGTGCGAAATTGGCGATCCAAACCAAAGCCTCTAAGGCTAAACCCGTCGATGAGACAAACAAATTAGAGACAACAGAGTCTAAAGACAACTAAATTTTATAAACTAGAAACCCATTCAGCTTAAGTTATATGAGCAACACTTATCGAGTGTTTCGCTCTAGTCCCCTTTACGAAGACCCTGAGAATTACCTTTCTTGGTTGACGAAAATGGAAAAGAAAAAAGGCCCAAACCTGGAAAGATATGGGTATTTTTGACTTGATCTAGCTGTTGAAAGTGGGTCTAGCGTATTGTTAAAACATATTGGTCGCCTCTCTTTACTTTTGGGAAAACACCACCAACACTTTCCAGCTTCCCTGCGGAATGATGACTCCTACACTCTTCGACGTCGCGGCTATTACCAGTCTTCAACCAACTGGGGAAAATGTCGACCCTAATGAGAGGATCAAAGACACCAATAACTTCAACATAGACCGAGCCAATTTTGGTCATTATATGGTTGCCATCATAACAAGGACATTGACGAAGTATCCGACAAAGAACACGTCGCTTTCTTGGCAATATGGTTGTAGCATTGCATATTATGCTGCAAGTCGCTGAAATAACAAAAAGATTCCTCACTTTAGAAAATTAGTTACACGAAGGTTAAACATATGTCTGATTCAACTAATATTGGGATCCCTTTATGAAACTCTAGGGGGTGTCATCGACTCCTTGAAAGATTACAAGTCCGACACTAATTTTCTGTTGGCTGACCCATATTGGCTACTTCAACTATGGTTGAACACTATGTTCGAACCTTCTCTTCTGATTGACAGGCCAAATAATGATGACGAAGTCATGAAATGCAACAGGCTAAATATGGATATTCAATTATGTCAGATGGTTGGACATATAGAAAATATAGAAGTTTAATAAGTTTCTTGATCAATTCCCCTACAAGAATCATGTTTTTGAAAAGGGTTAATGTTTTTAAATACACCGAGACGATGGATAGGCCATATGAGCTATTGGACACTTTTGTTAAGAAAATGGGTGAAAAAATATTGTACAATTAATTACTTATAATGGAAGTAATTATGTGTTTGTCCATAAATAGTTAACTTTAAAGAAGGTCTGGTTTTTGAAAAACCCTCTCTCTCTACGCTCTGCAGGTCCTCTTTAATCAAAGGGTTTCTTCATTCTTCAGCATGTTTTTGTTTGTTGGTTTTACTAGATTCATGTTTCACTAAGTTTAATTTATTATTTCCCCTCTCTCACATTTTATTGCAATTTGTTTTGAAAATATTTAGGGTTTTCGAAAATCTTATGGAAATGAAGTAGGTGCACAATTGAAGAGATATACCATGGATTAGAGATCGAAGAGATAAAGAGTTCACTGTTGAATGGAAGGTTTTGTCTTAGTTCCTCTCTCAGTACAAGCTCACGGGTAGAAAATATGGATGATGGTCTCTTAGCTTTAACTTGATCTGGTTCCTTTTAGATTAACTTCACCTTTCTTCTTCTAACATATGGTTTTCTCTCTTGATAAACCTGTTATGTTTTATCAACTTTAGCTTTCTATCTCGCAGCAAAACCTCAGCCATTCTCAAGGTATTGTCTCTATGTCTCTCTCTGTTACCCTAACTTTTTTAGCAGACTTTAATTGAATCTATGAAATAAAATCGTTTGTTTAACAATGTTGAAGAAAGATAAAGTTGAAAAACATAAACTTTGTTCATCTGCTACTTTGATGTTTTAGTTTAAGAACCATAAATTTTTTTCAACTTCTATTGTGTTTTCATTTCAAAACTTAAGAGTTCATATGGTTTGTTTTATCTTATTCTAAGTTTTGGAAGTGGAAAAGCCTAACCTTTTCATATGGTTTGTTTTATTCATTTAGTATAAGTGAATATCATTTGAACTAAGTAACTCCCTGTCACATTTTAGTTACATTTGAACTATTGAGAACAATAGTTTCATATATACGGTATGTTCTACAAAAAATTTCGCATTAATTCATATTTCCCCTACATGTTTTTGGTGTGTCATGGTTGTCTGTTTGTGTTTTTTCCGCTTTTGTTTGCAATTCTGGATCTAATAAACGGTACTAATGAAGCTATATATTGTATTAACACTATAATATTCATTACTATAGTCAAAGAATTATTGTTGAGAAAGCACTAAAAAGCACTTAATCAAATTAATGACGATTCCAAATGTTAGTTTGTACCTTAGCTGTTGTGAATTTACCATTGATTTGATTTTATTGCAGTTTGAAAAAGCACTTAATCAAATTAACGACGATTCCAAATCGAATCCTGAATTTACCATTGATGCCATTTTTTTGGGCAGGGCACTGAGTGCTTGGAATGGTTAATTTTTTCTAAATATGTGTTGCATTTGACTTAGATTTATGTATGTGACGATGGACAGGAACTGGAGGTTCTATGGAACTAAAGTGCCCACATAATCAGAATCTGGTTCAGATATTTTCAGGAAGCGGGAAGTGATGCAGAAACTGCGGCAACAATTGAAGAGAAGAGACGATATGATGCTAGAAATGCAAGATCAAATGGCTGAATTGCAAAATTCACTCTATGCTCAGCTGGGGCTTTCTTCTCATTTATAATTGTAGGTTGAAGCTGCAAACAAGGACCTATTTGACTCAGAGAGATCCAACAGCTAAGGAAAGCAATTGCAGATCACTAAGTTGGATATGTTCCTCATGACAAATCTCCCACAGGCACAACTTGGTTTGTGCAGTGTGGTGAACCTGAATACTTTTCATTTACAGTGTCTTCCCTCATGTTTAATCCCTAAAATATATACATATAATAAATAGTCTTCATATTTTGCATTTATATCTAAAATTTTACATTTGTATTTGATATTATCTAAGTGTTATAACATTAAGATTCATTCATGTGTTATCACATTAACAAATATTTTGTTATTATTGTTTTTATTTCATGATTATTATTTGAAGATTCTAAATTATTACATTTTTTTAATTATTTACACAACGGGTCTCTTACTAGTATTTTTAATACAGTAATACACACATTAAAGCATGTAGAGTTAGATTAAAATAACAAATAAATGTACCCAGAAATGAGTAATACTAAAATCATATATATAGCTAGGTTGGGACTCATAACATCAAATTAAGCTTCAACAAATTCATATTGCAGCAAATATCACATCCAAATTAGCCTAAACATCATAAACTCTATTAAACAAAGGAACATAGCTGCAACATACAACCTAGGTAATAATAATTAGACAATAATAGATAACTTGTTTGAAACAATCTACATAATACAGAACAACATTGAAAACATTAAATAAACACCTCAGTTATGAATGTAGTCAACAACACCGGTTTGATTTGATTGTCGACTTAATTATCGGGCAAAGATATGTTAATATCGGTTGCAGACTTCATTGAGTCCGGCATGGAGTGCATGTTAACCCAGTTTTCTCGACGAAAGGCCGAGGGAGACGTAAGGTTTGAGTTAAGTGTTCCGGAATTTTGTAGTATGTGTCCACTCATGACATCTTCTCTTTCGCCATTGGTTGGTGGTGGCAGCGTGGAAGACACTGCTATAGGCGCGGTTAAGGTGGCTGTTGGGTAATCAGATTTTGGCTTCTTTGGTTTCTGGTCTTGCTGATTACTTGGCAGAAAACTTCCAACCACCACCTGATAAACAGTTTAATTAAGTGCTTATAACATAAGTGATTATCAGAAGATAAAATGAAATCAAACTGTTTTTGTTTTCATAGCAACCAACCATAAGGATATGGTGATGATAAATGTTTACCTGCACAGGACTGGCGGCTACTAGAAGACCGGCAACTCCACCGCCTACAACACGACCGTCGGGGCTTGACAAAGAAACACTCATTCCACCGGACCGGCTTCTCGTTCCTTGACTCTCGGTAGGCATGAACGATCCAGACAGCGAAAGTATCTCAAAACGGCCCTAGCCAAAAAATACATAAAACACAAAACATGAGATTTTGTATCAATCAACACAAACTTCGTACCAATGATAAAGATGTAATCATAAAAATAAAACAATGAGCAGCACCTCATAGGTCAAAGTACCGCCAGACGAATCAGGCTGGCGAAGTGTAACGTTTGAAATCACACCGCTGGCGGATAAGATGCATATAGCTCGCGGTCCTTGCTGGGAAAACGATATAACCTTCATTGTAATGTCCTGAAAACAACAAAAGAGTAAAGTAAATAACATTACTTAACTGTCTGGCTCTTTAAAAATGTTATCTCTCGAGCTTACTTCGCCAGCGTTTACGGTAATGATATGCGGCATAAAGTTGGTCCCAACCGAGTCACCTGCAGAAGTAACAACAACAACAACAGCCATTAGCAGAACTGTGTTGATACTTAAATTAAGCAGTAATGTCATCAAAGGCATTAAAACAAAATTACCAAAAGGATCAACTCCGACTTTCTTCGCCTGCTTGAACTCCATCCCCTTCGGTCTCCCTTGCTTCCCCGACGAAAACTCATTCGAAAAAGGACCTGAAGACGAGATCGGCAAAGGCGATAACGCCACACCAGAAACCGATCCGTCTGGCCCGTATTTCCTTGGCCTACCTCTTTTCTTCTTAATTGTCCCTCCATCCATTCCCAAGCTCACCGGCGAGACACCAATAACTCCTCCACCTCCTGATTCAGAAACAGCACCGTGCTGGCTCGGAGCTTCACTCCTCGGTGCCATATGATACGCCGACGGAGCTTCCGCTCCTATCACCGTAACTCCAGTGCTGCTACCTTCTCTCCCTTCCATGCAAATATCAAACTTTTCCTTCTTATGTCTAAACAATCAAACCAAAATCTGCATGATGCCAAAAAAATTAACAAATCCATAAATGTATTGAACCTTCTTCAACATGCAAAGTAGAGAAGCATAAGTGAAAAATCCATTAAGGGATTCTCACAGATAATGAAGAAAAAAAAGTAAGAACCCACAAACTTTGAGTTTTTGTTTTGCTGAATTATCATAGATCTATTTTGAACATCATAAAATTACAACAAACAAAAAAACACAAACAACAACAAATGTTGTTGTTTCTTTGCAAATGTTCTAACTTTCAAGCAGTAAAATCAGAAATTAATCTCCCAACAAAAGACAAAAAAAAAACATTAAAAAAAATTTTAGTACAATAATTTGCAAATTTATGATTTACAAACCCACTTGGTTAAGAAAAATCTAAAAACATCATTTAAAATAGAAACTTTCAACTAAACATTCATAACAGTTTTGATTAAAACAGTGCAAAAGTCATTATAAAAATTCAAAGGCTTTTACTAAAATAGAAAGAAAAAAAAATATACTACACCCTTTTGCATAAATCTGCTTCATGTTCAGCATTTTCCAAAACTTTTATAAAAGCAAAAAGCTGAAACTCAAAATTAGAAGAAAAAAATAAATAAATTGTTTTTTACTTACCAGTATCAAACACTGAATATTCTTCAGAACACAAAGACCATCATGACATGTCACTATGATTATTCAAATCACTTAAGCTAAGTGTTAAGATTTTCTTTCAGCTTCATCAAGAACTTAACTTAACTTAACTTAACTAGTTCACTCATATCAAAAAGTGAAAATTATTAAAATAAAAAAATATTAAAAAAAAAAGTGGAAAAGGTAGGAAACAAGAAGCCCAGAAATTCAGAACAACTTACAAATTTTAGAAGTTGGAAAAAAAATCTTGTTGGGTGGTTGTTTTTTCCAAAGCTGGTTGAATTGAAAAGTGAAAAAAATTTAATAGGAAAAAAAGCTGTAAAGCAGAAAATAAAATAAATACCACAACTACAAATACAATAATTAAATAATAATAATAAAGAAGAAAAAAAATAATAAAGGGTAATAAAGTAGGTAAATATTTAAGATTTTAATTTTGAATAAAATTGCTAAGCCCCATAAATAGAATTTAGTTAAGAGCAATTTCAGATCCGTGAAGGGCAATTAATTTTTTTAGGTCAGTGGCTAATATTGTAAATTTGTTTTGTTAAAAGAAAAAAGTTAAATGTTACTTAGATGGAAAATTAGAATGGTGACTTTATCTTTTCTATTTTCAACAAATTTATTTGTTTTTACATGTAAGTCTGGTCAGTATTAAATGGCCAACCATTTTTATTATTTATAAAGAATTTATTAATTATTATATTTTTTAATTTAATTTTTAAAATTATTATCAATTGGTGTATGATTTTGTTAGAGAAAAGTTGCATGATCTATCTAATGAAAAAAAAAACCTTAGAAGATGATGTGTATTTATTACTTGAAATTTGAATAGATACAATGGCACGTGACAATGGGGATTGGTCACTGTAGCAGGTATGCCTCTGTTGGGAAAGACTTGCGTTAGCTTACACGTGAAAGATATTGAAAATCATATTTATTTTGAGAGGAAAGTAAAAGCTATCTTACCCAAAAATGTTGGATTCAATTTGTATGAAGAAAAATTATTTTGTGTGAAGAAATAATTAGAATTAGGTCACTTGTTTTAATAGTGAAAGAAACAAAACTAAAATTAAGGGCAGGTTGATCCAAAATGTTTGGGGTCTACAGTGAATTTCAAAATGTGATTTTTTTTTAATGTTTTAGTTATTATTAATATTAGTATTTGTTTATAATGTTTGAACAATTAAAGTTTTTAAGAAATATGAGAAAGAAGAAGAAAGAGAAAAGGAGATACAAAACTATATTGAGAGGAAAGAAATTTTATTAAAGTAAAGTTGCTATGAAATTGGACAACTGAAAACTCTTAACCACATTATTGAATTATAACATCGAACCTATAAATAGGTAGGGGTGGCAAAACGGGCTTGACCTGCGGGAAAAGCCCGTTTTATCGCAGTTTTTTGTGGGACGGAGCAAGGTTTTAGGCGCGCTCCCTTTAATATGCCCTCGCCCCGTTTTTTTTTTTTTTTGGTTTTTGCGGGCATGAGCTTTTTCATACAATTTTATTATTTTAAGGCCTAAAAGATTCAATGTCCGCAGACTTTACCCGCCCCATCCTCACTTTTTTACGGGGCGGGGCAAGGTTTTAGGCCCGTACTCTCAAATATGTCTGCCCATCTCGTCCCATTTTTTCGCAGGCTTTTGCGAGGCGAGCCTAAACGGGGCGGGCATGCCCGTTTGCCACCCCTATTTATAGGCAACCAAGGCTCAAGCGAAAACATACAAAGTTATACTTGACATAACAATTTGTTGTATTCACCTAGGTTGCACAACCTTGTCGAACACAAACTACTTCATGAAACCATGCATTACATCATCTAACACACCTCCTAATTCATGATTTCAAGACATCCCAATGCTTCTCTTTAGCTCATCAAACCTAAATTTCTTCAAGGGTTTGGTGAGTATACCAGCTAACTCCAATTTTGACTTTCTATGCTCAAGTTCAAGCTTTCTTTTATTTACTTGATCCTTGAGGAAATGATATATTCTCTCTATGTGTTCACTTCGACCATGACACATAGGATGATTGGTTAGGTCGATAAATGACTTGTTATCGACAAATAGCTTTATTTTCTTATGTTCCATGATCTTGAGCTCTTCTAGCAGCGTTTCTATCCATACTTCTTGACATGCTACAAATGATACAACAAAGTACTCAGCTTCACATGATGACAAAGCCACAATGCTTTGCTTCCTTGTGCTTCAAGAGATTGAAGCGGCTCATATCATTAATATGTAGCCTGTAGTACTCTTTTCTCGTCTTGATCTCCATTAAAATTTGAATAAATGTAGTCATATATCTCTGCATCTGTTTTGATCTTTTTTTTGTCTTGGCATGAGCACACTATGATCAATCATATCCTTTATGTATCTCAATACCCTTTTAACTGTAGTGAGATAACATTCTTGGAGTTTTTCCATGAGTCTTCTCGATAATCCTACAACGGTCATAAACAATATAAAAGAAGTAAAGTTGAAAGGCTCTTGGACCAATAACAATAAGAAAAAAGTGTTGTTTAATAAAAAGGAAAATAACATACTTACATCAACATTAGATATTGACCAACTAAATATCACATTATTACATTTATATTTTCAAAACTTTGATACTGCATAAAATGAAGAAGAAAAAACTAGAGTGGATCTTGACTCGTTTTACTTTTACTCATATTTAAGAACCAAAACTCAAGCCATTGTCCTTCTGCCACATGTAGGACACCCATGCTCTCCAATAGGTTTTTTTATCCAATCATAAGAAGTTACACTTGTCCTACCCTAGAACTTCTAAGTTACTTTACATTTACTCATGTCATGTTATTGTAGGCCACATGCTCTATCCAAGTCAAAACCCAACATCATTAGTATAATGGACCCAGACACAATTTCAAACTCAGACACAAATTAATAATGATACTTTTATGCAAATTCAATCCTCGTGTTTTATTTATTTCTTTGTCTTCCTTTTTCATAGTACTCCCTCCGTTTTTTATTATAAGTCGTTTTAGACTTTTCACACAGTTTAAGAAAAATAATAATTATTGTATGAAAATGAGAAATTATAAAGGTTTTTACAAAATTATCCTTCATTAATGACATGTGGAAGATAAATTTATATAATTGAAAGGAGGGAGAATAATAAATATTTAAGGATATAATAGAAAAAATAACATTAATTATTCATTGGAATTGTAAAACGACTTATATTTAAATACAATTTTTTTTCCAAAACCGACTTATAATAAAAAATAGAGGGAGTATTACTTTAATTTTTACGTTTAATATTTTTTTTAAATAAATGAGTGGCTGGTACGCACATAAAGGGGACGAAACGTAAAACTTCATATATCAAATTCAAACACCTGCATAGAACTTTTTCACAAAAATCACTAAATTGCAATATTTTAGATACAGATTAATTTTATAATTGAATTAAAATAGGAAACTAAAACTATTAATAAATCCTTTATTTATTATAAAGTAAATGTTTATTTATTTTTGTCTTTGTTTCGTCTGAATATTCAAATTTATTTTTTATTTTGTGGAAAAAATCATAATTGACATGAGAAAAAAAATTCTAAATTATCATATTTTTACTCCTATTAGATCTTTATAAAACGAGAGTCAACACAAACAATTATTTTTTTATTTTGTATGCAAAAATTGTTTATGAAACTAAGAAAAAAACATATGACAAATAAATTAACAAAAATATAAATGATTTTTTCTCAACAATCTCAAACCTCCCTCCATTAGTATAGTTTCAATTCAAGTAAATATAAGATATAAATGCAACTATTTTGAAAAGTTGTGACATTAATCATACAGCACCAAAAACATAATAATTGACACTATCATTTATTTTGAAAAATGACTTTACACACAACAAGAAAACCAAAAAAAATAAAAAATAAAGCAATAAGGGTCACTTGGTCTCTTACTAGTAGGACATGGAGAAAGAGTACACTCTAGTCAAACTCGTTTCAGTTCGATTCAACTCGTTAAAAATTACTTCAATTCAAATCTCAAATCGAATTTGACATGAAAAGTTCGATTCATTATAAATTCATGAAAAAATTAAAACCAAATTACAAAAATATTAAAGGCTAAAACAACTAAAATTTCAAACAAATGAAATTAATAAATTAATTTTTAATGGAATGGCTTAAACCATTGTGGGGATTTAGTTATTTCTATTAGTTTTTGAAAATTTCTTTGCCAACCTCCCTACCTTCTAGTCCACCTCTGGTGAAAACCCCATACTACCCCTGACTTCGGAAATGCATTTCCGAAATGCAAGAAAAAGGTGAAAATGGTGAACCACGCTGTAGCGGGGGAAATCTGACATCGAAGCCATGGGATTGACTCGAATCAATATTCCGTTTTGAAATCGCCACCGCGCTTTATTTTTTCAAAGGAAAAGGGAAAAGAACGTAAAACCCAAAGTTTTGTTTTTTAAAACAAGAAAGAGATCTCAGGTACGGGTGTTGATTATATGAGGGGAAGGTTTAAAGCACCCCTCATATCCGTGGTACTCCACGGGAACCTTTTTGAAAATCTGTGTTGTGTGTGTGCTAAAAAACGGTTTGTTTTATTTTTTTAAATAAGCTCGGCAAAGCGTTAAGCTTCGGGCCTACATACCTCCTCGGTGCAATGGAGAAGTCAGAGCTAATGTAGTCCCGCTTTTTGGGAAAAACGTTTTTAAAACGAATAAACACTTTGTTGTCGTTAGAGAGAAATACTCAGCCATTGATCTTGAGCATGAGAACAAACAAGTTCTTTGCATCGCAAATGAAAGAAGGGCGCCAACTCGGATAAAATCAACGAGTATGCCACTAGCTCTCTCACGCGGAAAAGATCTCGTTATTATCAATCAATTTCAAAATCGTGGGGTATAACCACTCGTTTCGACAATTAACGGTGTCTAAACTTTTGAAGAAAAGCCACTAAGGGCGAAAGATATTTTTTAGAAAAAGGTTTTGAAAAGGTTTGCAAACATAAGAATGTTTTGGAAAAAGGGAGAAGATTTTGAAAATTTAAGAATGGGAAGGAGATGAAGAGGCTATCCTATTGCGTAAAATAAAAGCTAAGGAAAAGAACGGTCTAACCGAAGAAGAAGCCAACACTTGACATTATGAGTCAAGGTAGATTTCCCATCCTTTGGAATATCAATACTAAACCAACATTATCACTTGGGGATCCAGATGAACTTATTATCTTAGCACCACTTTGCATTAAGCACATTAAGATTCTGATGAAAATCGGGCAGAGTAACGGCTGTTTTCGGGTAAAATCCTTATCTCAATGCCTTGGAATTAACCATCAAGGGCTTTCAAGGAAATACCTGCACATACAAACAGACAACAATCCAATGCCAGACAGACAGAATAATCACAGGATAGTAATAGAATGAGTCCATAGGTACTAGGTCCATAAGTCCGAATCTCCAAAGCGCTAGGGATAGTAACCGATAGTCCAAAGAGAACCTTATGTATTTTTTAGATTTTTGGTTATTTATTAGTGTTTTAGCGAAAAAAAATAAAGTATGGTCCAAGTGGACAAAAGAAAAATAACAGAAGCATAAACATATGTCCAAGTGGACAAAGAGAAAATGACGGAAAGTAAATATGATGAAATGATAAAGTAAAGCGATAAAGCGAAAAATGTAAAGAGCGGTAATATAAAGAGCGGTATAGTAAAGGTGCGGAAATTAAAGTTAGTTGTTAAGTGTTAAAGATAACCATCTTGAAACTTGTCAAGTATGTTATCAAAGTTAGTAGGAAGATCTATGGTGAGTGAATGATGTACTCGGATTTAAATTCAATGGGGTTTATCAGAAGCTTGATAGAATCATAGCGACTACACGATAAAAACCTCCACAAGTCTTAAATCAACCGCATACAATTCTCTTCCATGTTTAATCTTTTTTATTCGGGACACGAAATATTGCGCTATGTTAAGCAGATCGCCAAGTGATTTATGTAGAAATCACCCTACAACGAGGCCGGTCAAAACTTTATGTGCTAATGCATGCGAGAAGAACGATATGTAGATCGCCTTCCGAAAGCAATACCGCACGAAAATAAAATAGGTAACGATCTAGTCTTTACTAAGAATCCATAAGAATTCTCAAAGTATTAAGACTTTCATCGATCAAAAGAAAAAAAGGAGAAGGAGAAGATAAAATGCATAAAGATAATCAACTCACACTATCATTAATATCATTCATCTAATATTATGGATTTGGTTCTTTCAAACCTATCAACATCCTAGATCCAATGATATTAATGAAATGGAGGAAGAAGAATAAAATTCACAAAAGATAATCAACTCACACTATCATTAATATCATTCATCTAATATTATGGATTAGGTCATTTCAAACCTATCAACATCCTAGATCCAATGATATTAATGAAATGGAGGAAGTAGGAAGCCAAAACAAGCATAAAAAAGGCAAAAAAACACATTCTGCCAGCAGGAAATCGATTTCATGCAGAGGGAAATCGATTTCCATAAGGCAGTTTTCAAAAAAACAAGTTACGTACAGCATGAAATCGATTTGAGCCTTAAGGAAATCGATTTGACCAGTGCAAATTTCAGCAAAAACAACATTTAAAGGCATAAAACTTGACTTAAGCAAATATACAAACACCTTATGATCACATATCAATTGGAGCACGAATTTTCCATCAAATCACCATCAAATAGGACCAATATAGCATCAAAGATGCATCACACACAAACACAAAAGAATCACATTATGATGGATGAATAAAGATGAAGAAAATTACCAAATCTTGAACAAAACTTAGATCTACTTCAAGAATCACCAACACAAATCTTGATCTCTCAACAATTGAAGAAAAAAGAGTGAAATTGATGGTGGTTTAGCTCAAAGTTTGTGAGGTTCAAGATGTGACTCATAAACTTTATGAAAGGAAAAGAGCTTTGATGAATTTGGTAAGGATGAGGAGAGAAATTGCAAGGGGTTTTTTGGCTCTCAAAGCTTGAGAAATGAGAGAGTAGTGGGCTCTATTTATAGGATGAGATCAAGAGTAGTGGTAGTTTGGTCTTTTTGCATTTGGTAATTAGCTTGTGTTTAATTGGTGATTAAAGTGGTATTTAAATGGTAAAAAGTGGTAAAATGGGGTTTAAGTGGGTCTAATGAAGGGGTTAATTTTGATGAGGTGGAAAATTGGTAAAATGATAAAAAATAATCAAAGAAAAAGGTGCCAAAATGATGTCAAGCTTCCCTCCTTATATTTTTTTGAATTTCGCCTTAAGGAAATCGATTTCCCCAGGAGTGAAATCGATTTCACTCTGTTCCAGAAGAGAATTTGGCGCAAAATACACTAGGGAAATCGATTTACCCAGGAGGGAAATCGATTTCATGCTGTCCAGAATGTGATTTTGTTGAAGATTGCTGCAGGGAAATCGATTTACCCAGTAGGGAAATCGATTTCATCAGTCAAAAATGTGAAAAATGCCTTGTTTATTGCATGTCTTGGCTTGGTACCTACAAAACAAAAGCCTACAAATAAATAAAGCAATGTTTTTGGTATTTGGGTTAGTATAATATGCATACAAGATAAACAATCATTGGTGCTTGATGGTCCCTCTTATTGATGAGGTGAGTGCAACACCATAAACAAAACTTCCAAGTGAAGCTCTTGATTAGTGATTGAGATATGAATGATATAGAATCTTAGGGTCAAAAATTGGGGTATGACAGATGCCTCTATTTAAGTTTCTTCGATTTTGGAGATACGATGATTGGAAATCTTCGTTTTGACAAGATCGAAGAGACTTAAATATATAAAACACAATTTTTGATCCTAAGATGCAATGCAATGTTTAATGAATGCATATGATGATGATGAAACATGTCTTGCTATAACTCCGCTGGGGAAAACAAATGTCTTGCTGGCATAAATCCACTGGGGAAGGCAAGACTTTGTTGGAGAGACGGAACTTTGGTGGGAAAAGAAACTTCTCTGGGGAAAACACTTCGCGTCAGAGAGGTTATAGCATCACCTTTCGCGCCTCAATGGTTGACGATAGGCTACTAACTCAATAGTTGAAGGTAGAAGAAAATTGAATTACCGACTCAATAGTTGACGATAAGCTACCAACTCAATGGTTGAAGGTAGAAGAAGATCGAATTACCGCCTCAATGGTTGACGATAAGCTACCAACTCAATAGTTGAAGGTAGAAGAAAATTGAATTACCGCCTCAATGGTTGACGATAAGCTGCTGAGAACAATGAGTTGCCGCTGAGAATAGGGATCAACTTCTTCTTTAATCAAGGACATGGCTTGAGAAAAGGAACTGGATGCAAACTGTCACTTACACTGAAGCGACTTACCATTTGCTGACTTTGCTGAGGAATCTTTAAGCAAAAACGAACTGTCTTCGTGAAGAAGGCTGCCATTCGTTATCTCAAAGGGAACAAACTGTCTTCTGCTGAAAGAGACTGCCATTTGCCGACCTTGTCGAGAAATCCTTAAGCGGAACGAACTGCCTTCTGCTGAAAGAGACTGCCATTCGTTGACCCATGTTAGGAAAAAGTGAGCAAACTGTCTTCTAATGGAGGAGACTGCCATTTGCCGACCCTGTCGAGAAATCCTTAAGCGGAACGACTGTCTTCTGCTGAAAGAGACTGCCATTCGTTGACCCATCTTAGGAAAAAGTGAGCAAACTGTCTTCTAATGGAGGAGACTGCCATTTGCCGACCCTGTCGAGAAATCCTTAAGCGGAACGAACTGTCTTCTGCTGAAAGAGACTGCCATTCGTTGACCCATCTTAGGAAAAAGTGAGCAAACTGTCTTCTAATGGAGGAGACTGCCATTTGCTGACTTTAAAATTAGAATTCTTAAACGAACTGTCTTCATGAAGAAGACTGCCATCCGTTATCTCAAAGGGAACAAACTGTCTTCTGCTGAAAGAGACTGCCATTTGCCGACCCTGTCGAGAAATCCTTAAGCGGAACGAACTGTCTTCTGCTGAAAGAGACTGCCATTCGTTGAGCTTCTTCCATTTGGAATCAAGAAGTTCATAAAGTATGAGAGATTATCACTTGATTTGAAGATAAGATTGATATGTGGAGACGCACAAACTTGCTCAAATAAAGAGGCTTCAATTTGTTGTCAACCAAAACATGATGGGGATAACACAAGTTGCTCAAAGTCAAAACCTGCCCCTTGGTTTCAAGCACAAATTCCAAGGGAGTGCAATAACATCACTGCTGGAAAATAAATCTTTCGATATCTGATAGGAACATCAATCACAAACAAGTTCTCCATTATAGAGGAAAGCATAATCCTCAAGAGGTGCAAAATAAATGCCTTCTCAATCTAGGTTTCCCAGCCTAGAGAGGTTCAAAATAGTATTGCAAGAGACCAAAGTTCAACTCCAAGAACAAGCTGGATAGAAACGGTCAAACAAAGCTTTGCCCCTTGAGGAATAAACTCAACTGGGGATTAATTCCATCCTGACAAATGAGCTGAGGAGGAACACTGAAGAAAAATTCTTCCACGAAGAACAAACTCAGTGGGGATTATCAATCTCTGCGAGGAATTTATAGATCATCTTCTTCTTATCAAAAAGATTGGACAACACATCAAGCTCTATTATGGGAAATCAGAGAAAATTTCTTTGGAGAGAATCACCATTCCGAACTTGCAGAGGAACTAAGAAGTTTAACATCAAAGAAAACAAGTTAACATGCGGGGGATTTTAGTTCAAAACTCAACACAAGGTGAGAAAGAAAACCCAACAGTCAACCGTTGTCTCAAAACTTCTTGGTAGAGAGTGACATACCCTGGATTGATCATGGCAACAACCTTTGTTCTTCAACCTAATGAGGTGATCAAGGTAACTTCGGATTCACAACTTGCCCCAGATTACATGGTCTATGAAAGGAAACTACCTCAAAAAGGTTCATAGAGATCCTTGGCGTCATGCAGACTTGGAATAATCTGCCCCAGATCAACAGATTTTTGGAGAGATTTGTCAAATCTCGACGTAACTGCCCCAGATTGACTAAACTTGGCACATTCTTTTACTCGACAAAGTCTTCGAGATTTTCCCCATGATGGTAATCAAACTTGCAAAAGCATTATACTAGGAAAACAACATGCCCCTGGCAATGTTTTAGTTTTCTACTGATGATCAGATGTAAACTTCCTGGATGTCAAACAAATGTTTACAAGCAGAAAAATGTTTATTCTGAGAATGATAATGAAAATGCAACAATTATGTAAGTCTTGAAGTTTTATTGAAAAGATGTCACAAAACCTTGTGAATGAATCACTGGTTAAGGAATGACATTGATTTTTGTATGCATATGATACCAACACAAGTTTTCAGCATAACCGATAGGAGTCAGGAACGCTTTCTTGTTTAAGTATGCTTTCGAAATAAACCCTGCTTCAATTAGGACTTTTGAGGGTTGTAACGTGGCCTGGTTCACGGTTTTCAGAAAAAAAGATTTTTAGGCTCAAAGTTTATTTAGCCCACCCCAACTTCGTGATGTTCTCCAATTCTATGTTCAGTTAACTCAACATGAGTATTCATCTCTCAAAAGGATTTTGTGCCATTAAGGACCTAATGAGGCTTTCTTGGAGTAGCAGTCACCCTTTTGTCTTCATTTTTGTATTCACACAGATTTGTTCATTTTTGAGGACTTTTGCTTTGTAGTCCTTTCTTTTCACTTTTCACTCTTTTCTCTTCTTTTTTTTTTTATATTTCCCTAACTTTTGCCTGGACTGATTCTTTTGAATTGGTCGTCCAGCGGGATGCTCTAACTTTTGCCTAAGTCATTTGTTTTCAAGTTTCTGACTTAGCGAGCTTTTTCTTCTTCTTTCTTTTTTTTTCATTTTTTTTGTATTCATTCTTTTGATTTGAACAAATCGTGTGATATTGACTTTGTCTTGACTTGTTGAGAGGGTTGTGACTGCCTCATTTCTTGGCGGACGAAGGATAACCATTGTGGTTTCACATTTTCCAGCCTTTTGATGCGCGGGGAATAACCATTGTGGTTTCCCATGATCCATCCTTTGATGTGGATATGACGTGCTTGACCTTTGGATGCACAATCCTTTTTGAAATATGAACACTCGGTCAAATTAACTGAAGACTACCCTGCCCCAGGTTAAAAATTAGGGTTTTTTTGTTTAGAAAATAAACTCCTACTTCAAGGCTCAAAGGGGTTAACAAGGGATTATCTTCCTTATATCTCCGGTGTTTGGGAATTTGAAACAATGCCTGTACATCATCAGCAGGGTCTTATTCAAAAGCATACAACCAGAAATTTTGCGTTTTCAGATCATCATCCTCCTTCCAATCTTTGCATAAGCAAGAGTTTGGCAAAAGTAATTGGTATCATAATGCATAAAAACAAATAAACATGAGTGAAACAAATGGATTACTTCAAGACAAACATTATCATTGTGTTAGCATTAACATTCAAAAATAAACAAGTTTCTACATGCAAACAATGCATTGAAAAACAAGAAATATTACAAATGGAAATCAATAAGAATACTAAAAACTGAGAAGGCTTTCTCCATCTGGGTTTGTGCTGAAGGAAACATCTTTCAAACTTCAGGCTACCATCAATAGTGACTCATTCATTCTTTGGCAAGGGATTGTTTTGAACATTAGGGCCAATGTCTCGGAAAGACAAAATACCAGCACAAGTCAATCTTTGAACTTCAACCTTTAAAGCCCAACAATCTTCTAAACTGTGTCCGGGAGCATCCTGATGAAAAGCGCAAGTAACATCAGCACTGTACCACCATGGAATCTTCTCTGGAATTGGAGGTGGTGACCTTGTTTGAACCAAATTCTTATGAACTAGAGCAGGGAACAATTCTGTGTAGGTCATAGGGATAGGATCAAAATTAGGCTTTCGAGATTGATTTTGCTCATTCAGTGGAGAATCTTGTTGACGAGTGCTCTGCTGATAATCTGGGATTGCATGAACTGAATTGGATACAGGAATGACATAGGAAACATTCTGATGTTGATGATGATTGTTTCCTCCCCTGACTATCTTCTTTGAAAAGTCATTACCAAACTTCTTCACACTACCAGCTGAGTTACCTTCTTCAAACAAACATTCCTTTCGGACATCCTTTTCTAGAAGCGCTTTCATATCTACCTCTCCACGGGAGTCAGTAGGTGTATGGACTACTATCCCCTCAGGAAAAGATGAGTTCAAAGTTTCAAGAAAGACCTTTGCCATCCTTTCTTCCTTCATAGAAGGATTGACTTGGGCAACAACTAAAGCCTCAACCAGAGCAGTCAGATGCTCCATACCAACCTTCAAAGTAACCACCTCTTCACGGAGCTCAAGAATCTCTTGTTTGATGCTTTCCATTTCTTCTTAGCACAAGTTTTGTACTGATGATACCAGGAGAAAGGAAATAAGGCTCTGGAGAATTTCTTTAGAAAGCAGGACCAAATGTAGAATGATGCATGCAATGCAGTAATTTGTTTTTTATTATTATTTGAGTTTCAAGGAAAAAGATATTAACTTGTAAACACTCAAACATTGGACTAAAGCTTTGATTAAGTTATCATCAAAATCAATCATCCATTTTGGTGGATTAGAGTTTTCACCCCATCAACACCCAAGATCCATTGAGTTTGATGAAACTTATGATGTTTACAAGGAAAGACCTCTAAGTTCCTTGAAAATCAAAAGAAAAAGAGTTTTCATGGATGCATGAATGCATGGTTTATGCATCAACCACAACCAAGAGCACGCAAGGTCACATAAGATCATAGTTCAAAGGTTCGACGTCACGAGCATGGAGCCATGGGTCTAACCATCCCAAAAGGTATGATCTAAGGAATTTTGTACCTGCCGATCGGGTTCTACAAAGGTTCCCAGAGTTTTCAATCTTCTATCGGATATTACCGGCACGCACAATTGCTCATGGGCGCCAATAATATGCCTAAAAAGACCTCGTCTGAGCGTAGTATCGCATGACAACAAGCTCAAATTGGTACTTGATCTTGTTTCTGCACTACATCCTAAAAAGGCTTAGATTGGTTAAAAGGGTTCTAGGCCATTCAGCTTCTACGGACACTCACTATTGAAAGTAATAGCGTTATCACGATGGTTCGTAACAACCTCTACTACCTTCCATGAGGCCTCCACTGATTGGGGTTCCACCATATGACGCTCATGTTAAGGATTGCTCCAGACATGCGACTATTGGTCTTACCACCTCCTATCTCAAGTTACTCACCAAAGTTCGGGTTAGAACTTTATCTCATCACAGAGGAACCATCGAGCACCAAAAAGAAAAAAAAAGAAAATAAACATACAAAGCACACAACAATATATACAGATAAACAAAAATAGGCTTAACACACTTAAAACTGGGTCCCCAGTGAAGTCGCCATTTTTCTGTAGCGGGGAAAATCTGACATCGAAGCCATGGGATTGACTCGAATCAATATTCCGTTTTGAAATCGCCACCGCGCTTTATTTTTTCAAAGGAAAAGGGAAAAGAACGTAAAACCCAAAGTTTTGTTTTTTAAAACAAGAAAGAGATCTCAGGTACGGGTGTTGATTATATGAGGGGAAGGTTTAAAGCACCCCTCATATCCGTGGTACTCCACGGGAACCTTTTTGAAAATCTGTGTTGTGTGTGTGCTAAAAAACGGTTTGTTTTATTTTTTTAAATAAGCTCGGCAAAGCGTTAAGCTTCGGGCCTACATACCTCCTCGGTGCAATGGAGAAGTCAGAGCTAATGTAGTTCCGCTTTTTGGGAAAACGTTTTTAAAACGAATAAACACTTTGTTGTCGTTAGAGAGAAATACTCAGCCATTGATCTTGAGCATGAGAACAAACAAGTTCTTTGCATCGCAAATGAAAGAAGGGCGCCAACTCGGATAAAATCAACGAGTATGCCACTAGCTCTCTCACGCGGAAAAGATCTCGTTATTATCAATCAATTTCAAAATCGTGGGGTATAACCACTCGTTTTGACAATTAACGGTGTCTAAACTTTTGAAGAAAAGCCACTAAGGGCGAAAGATATTTTTTAGAAAAAGGTTTTGAAAAGGTTTGCAAACATAAGAATGTTTTGGAAAAAGGGAGAAGATTTTGAAAATTTAAGAATGGGAAGGAGATGAAGAGGCTATCCTATTGCGTAAAATAAAAGCTAAGGAAAAGAACGGTCTAACCGAAGAAGAAGCCAACACTTGACATTATGAGTCAAGGTAGATTTCCCATCCTTTAGAATATCAATACTAAACCAACATTATCACTTGGGGATCCAGATGAACTTATTATCTTAGCACCACTTTGCATTAAGCACATTAAGATTCTGATGAAAATCGGGCAGAGTAACGGCTGTTTTCGGGTAAAATCCTTATCTCAATGCCTTGGAATTAACCATCAAGGGCTTTCAAGGAAATACCTGCACATACAAACAGACAACAATCCAATGCCAGACAGACTAAATAATCACAGGATAGTAATAGAATGAGTCCAGAGGTACTAGGTCCATAAGTCCGAATCTCCAAAGCGCTAGGGATAGTAACCGATAGTCCAAAGAGAACCTTATGTATTTTTTAGATTTTTGGTTGTTTATTAGTGTTTTAGCGAAAAAAAATAAAGTATGGTCCAAGTGGACAAAAGAAAAATAACAGAAGCATAAACATATGTCCAAGTGGACAAAGAGAAAATGACGGAAAGTAAATATGATGAAATGATAAAGTAAAGCGATAAAGCGAGAAATGTAAAGAGCGGTAATATAAAGAGCGGTATAGTAAAGGTGCGGAAATTAAAGTTAGTTGTTAAGTGTTAAAGATAACCATCTTGAAACTTGTCAAGTATGTTATCAAAGTTAGTAGGAAGATCTATGGTGAGTGAATGATGTACTCGGATTTAAATTCAATGGGGTTTATCAGAAGCTTGATAGAATCATAGCGACTACACGATAAAAACCTCCACAAGTCTTAAATCAACCGCATACAATTCTCTTCCATGTTTAATCTTTTTTATTCGGGACACGAAATATTGCGCTATGTTAAGCAGATCGCCAAGTGATTTATGTAGAAATCACCCTACAACGAGGCCGGTCAAAACTTTATGTGCTAATGCATGCGAGAAGAACGATATGTAGATCGCCTTCCGAAAGCAATACCACACGAAAATAAAATAGGTAACGATCTAGTCTTTACTAAGAATCCATAAGAATTCTCAAAGTATTAAGACTTTCATCGATCAAAAGAAAAAAAGGAGAAGGAGAAGATAAAATGCATAAAGATAATCAACTCACACTATCATTAATATCATTCATCTAATATTATGGATTTGGTTCTTTCAAACCTATCAACATCCTAGATCCAATGATATTAATGAAATGGAGGAAGAAGAATAAAATTCACAAAAGATAATCAACTCACACTATCATTAATATCATTCATCTAATATTATGGATTAGGTCATTTCAAACCTATCAACATCCTAGATCCAATGATATTAATGAAATGGAGGAAGTAGGAAGCCAAAACAAGCATAAAAAAGGCAAAAAAACACATTCTGCCAGCAGGAAATCGATTTCATGCAGAGGGAAATCGATTTCCATAAGGCAGTTTTCAAAAAAACAAGTTACGTACAGCATGAAATCGATTTGAGCCTTAAGGAAATCGATTTGACCAGTGCAAATTTCAGCAAAAACAACATTTAAAGGCATAAAACTTGACTTAAGCAAATATACAAACACCTTATGATCACATATCAATTGGAGCACGAATTTTCCATCAAATCACCATCAAATAGGACCAATATAGCATCAAAGATGCATCACACACAAACACAAAAGAATCACATTATGATGGATGAATAGAGATGAAGAAAATTACCAAATCTTGAACAAAACTTAGATCTACTTCAAGAATCACCAACACAAATCTTGATCTCTCAACAATTGAAGAAAAAAGAGTGAAATTGATGGTGGTTTAGCTCAAAGTTTGTGAGGTTCAAGATGTGACTCACAAACTTTATGAAAGGAAAAGAGCTTTGGTGAATTTGGTAAGGATGAGGAGAGAAATTGCAAGGGGTTTTTTGGTTCTCAAAGCTTGAGAAATGAGAGAGTAGTGGGCTCTATTTATAGGATGAGATCAAGAGTAGTGGTAGTTTGGTCTTTTTGCATTTGGTAATTAGCTTGTGTTTAATTGGTGATTAAAGTGGTATTTAAATGGTAAAAAGTGGTAAAATGGGGGGGTTTAAGTGGGTCTAATGAAGGGGTTAATTTTGATGAGGTGGAAAATTGGTAAAATGATAAAAAATAATAAAAGGAAAAGGTGCCAAAATGATGTCAAGCTTCCCTCCTTATATTTTTTTGAATTTCGCCTTAAGGAAATCGATTTCCCCAGGAGTGAAATCGATTTCACTCTGTTCCAGAAGAGAATTTGGCGCAAAATACACTAGGGAAATCGATTTACCCAGGAGGGAAATCGATTTCATGCTGTCCAGAATGTGATTTTGTTGAAGATTGCTGCAGGGAAATCGATTTACCCAGTAGGGAAATCGATTTCATCAGTCAAAAATGTGAAAAATGCCTTGTTTATTGCATGTCTTGGCTTGGTACCTACAAAACAAAAGCCTACAAAGAAATAAAGCAATGTTTTTGGTATTTGGGTTAGTATAATATGCATACAAGATAAACAATCATTGGTGCTTGATGGTCCCTCTTATTGATGAGGTGAGTGCAACACCATAAACAAAACTTCCAAGTGAAGCTCTTGATTAGTGATTGAGATATGAATGATATAGAATCTTAGGGTCAAAAATTGGGGTATGACACACGCCCGCAAGATTTTGAGTCTGTTTAAACCAGCAGCTGAGTGGTTTAACGACCATGTGCGAGGTTCAGGGCCCAGCGGGCTCTGCATGACGGGGTACACCACCATCAGCACTGGCATGCAGGGGGCATTTGTGGAGCGCTGGCACAAGGAGACGTCCTCTTTCCACTTTCCGGTTGGGGAGATGACGATCACCTTGCATGATGTGCAGTGTTTTCTCCACCTGCCGATTAGGGGGCCGCTGTTGCACCACTCCAAGATCCAGAGGGTCGAGGCCATTGAGTGGATGACGCTCTATTTAGGCATGGAGCACGAGGTTGCTCACTTTGAGTGCGTCACGACTTCTGGGCCTCATGTCCGGTTCACCACACTGAGCACTTATTTTGAGCACCATCTGGATGCGGCTGCCGAGGCAGAGGGTGAGGGTGACGAGCTGTTCACACACTATCACCGCGGCTGCGCTCTCCGGTGCTGGTACATGCATGTGGTAGGCGCTGCATGCTTTGTGGACAAGAGTGCCAGGTACGTCGACGTGACCTACCTCCGCTACTTCATGGACCTGGTTACCGTTCACCAGTGGAACTAGGGGGCAGCTACTCTGGCATACCTCTACCAGAAGCTGAATGAGGCCTCCAACTGGAGGACGAGGCAGTTGGTCGGATCCTGCACACTACTTACGATACGTTTTATTTTAACACATTATCGTATTTATTTATTTATCTATGTTTCGTATTTATTTTTAATACATTATCGTGTTTGTGTTTCAGAGCTGGATCATCTCCTACTTCTCCCGCATTCACGGCTTCCACATCGATCCTGCGTACGTTGACGCCATGCCCAGGGCCGCCAGATACGCTCTCCAGAGGGGGAACGATGCGGTGGGACCATACCGTTTGTACTTGGACCGCACGATGCACGACGACGTCACCTGGAGGCCGTTCGCCGACTACGCTCAGATTGTCCCCTTTGACGGCATTGCTTTATATTCTGGCTGGTTGACATGCGGGACTACCATCATGGTTCGATATCTCCCTGAGCGGTGCATGCGTCAGTTCGGATTCGTGCAGCGGATACCTAGGTCACCCTTTGAGGCTGCTCCCGACAGAGTGACCCGAGGGCAGCTCACTGCCATATGGGCGGAGTGGCAGCAGCATGTGGTACCGCAAGAGTACCGTCTCACTCGGGTCACACAGGACTCGCACAGTGAGGAGGGGTACGTCACATGGTTCTACCGGGTGTCCCATCCTCTGCTGAGACCCGACGTTCCCGGCGCTCCTAGGCCAACACATGAGGAGATCCTGGAGAACCAGCAGGCCGAGGATGACCACGCCATTGATCTCATGCCGATCTGCCAGCGGATAGAGATGCTTGGGCGGGACGCGTTGGATCGACGTGTCGTTCATCAGGGCGGTCCAGATGCAGTCGCCGTGATGGAGATGATCGTCACTGATGCGGGCCGTGCGGCGGGGTACAGGCGGCAGAGGAGGGCCCAGGGTGAGAGGGTTAGGCACACCCAGTAGTGGTCGGGTTTATTTATTTTTTGATTTCGGATTGTATCTTTCGCACAGTATTATTATTATTTTCGGTTTGTATATATTATTTTCATCAGATTTATCATATTAGTATTTTCAGTTTATCTGTTGCTTATTTTATTTGGCGTTTGTGTTTAATTAAAATGCGAGACTGTTAAGAAAAAACATAAAAAAAAAACACAGTTTCTGCATAATTTGGAAGTTCATTTCCGAATTCACCCCCCATGAGGTGTTTTCGGAAGTTCATCTCCGAAGACACCCCCCATGAGGTATTTTCGGAGATGCACTTCCGAATTATGGAAATTTTTTTTAAAAAAAAAAGCGTTTCGGAAGTTCATTTCCGAAGCAGGGGTATTTTGGAATTTTCGCTGGGGGGGTGACCCCATAGGGAGGTGGCTAAAAAAATTTTCTTAGTTTTTTCTATAAATTGGAACGTGGCTTAAGCCATTAGTTTTTTATTTAATTATTATTATAAATAAATTGAAACGTGATTAAGTGACAAGTAGGTAGTTTTTGAAAAATTATGTGGGTAATTAATTTAAGAGAAATTGAAATGAGAAAATGAGTGATGCATTGTCAACCAATCACGACCTTGTTCAGCACCAAATCATACTGCAAATTTTAAATTATTGAATGACAGTGTAAAGATTTTTTACATCTCTGTCAATGCACTACCTTTTAACTCAATTGAAATACGAAAGTATCATGATAAAATAGATTGTGGGAAATTTTTTTGAAATTTTTTATTGGAGAAGTGGGTAGTTTATGAAAAATTATATGGAGTAGTTATTATTAGAAAAATAGGTGTTATTATGATAAATAATAATAAATAAAGAGAAAAGGGATCATACACTGACAGTGTAAAATTATTTTACAGTGTCAACCAATCACAACCATGTATCTAATTTCTCTACATTTTTATTTTAAGAAAAATTTAATGACATGGCATACTCCTTGTTTTTTATTGGATGACAGTGTAAAACTATTTTACACTGTCAGTGTATATTCATTAAACCCATAAATAAATATAAAAAATTATAAAATTGTCTTAAATTTAGACGGCAAAATTGCTAAAGAGACTTAACAACTTTAATTAATAAGATATAATTATATTAATATATAATATTTAACATAAATTTTTTGAATATAATAGAATTAATAAAACGTAATAAACAAAATAATTCGTGTTATTTTTTTAATAAGACAATATAAATATTTTTATATTTTTGAAAATTGATAGCTATGCAGGCCATGCAAATTACATGTGACCGATATAAACAACATTAACTTTAATATTAAGACTCAAATTCTATTTTATAATCTATTGAGTGATTTAGATAGCGGACACATGGAGTGATAAGATATCAAATATAGTGCTATGTAGTTACATAAACAGTAGATCTTTGTCTAATGACTAATGGAAACATGACCAAATGAGTTGTAAAATTGTGTCGACAACATAAACTATAACGAGTACACACTCTAAGGACAGTAAGTGTCACTTTGTGAAACTAGAGTGAATGCCCACTCTTTAGAAAATGCAACTAATATATACAAAAAATTTGCATAGAATAAACACAACAACGTTTTTAACTGTTAATCGACACAATAGCGTACCCATGATTTCCATTAGATACGCACATTACAATATTAAACTTTTTATTTTTATATGATACATATACAATTCTTATTGTTTTGGAATGCTCTCATTGTTGTTTTGATTTGTATTGCTGTTCTACGCAGGACATGTGGAAATAGAGAGAATAGTTTAGTTCTTGAGTTTTGAATTTTAATCTTAAAAAATATTCCACATGTTAAGCAAACAGTTGTAAAAATCACTTAAATTTGGTCATGAGAGATATGTGTATGCAGTCATTATCGCAAATAGGACAGGAAAAAACACTTACTATTGTGGTCAAAAGTGATAGGTGTAGCATTTAATTGAACACTGAATTTTCTTACGTTAATACTTAGTTGTTTGAAATCAACCAAACTATCTCAATCGAAATGGTTGACAAATGAATAACTACTAGTGTGTATACCCGTGCGAGGCACGGATTTAAATTTATGAGAAAACTATATTTTAGATTTATTTATAATTTACAATTTAAAATGAAAAAGTTTTATAAGTGGTGAGATTTATAATAGTTTTTAAAATAAAAAATATTTAGATGTATTTATAATTTATTAAAAATATTGATTTGAGTTTGCCATGTGTCAGACTTGCTCATTTATTCATCTTGCTTTATTATATTTTATAGATTTTTTTAATTTATTAAAATAATTTTGGAAAAATGTTTTTAAATGCTAAATTATAATGTTTATTTATAAAGAATAGAATTTGTTTTAATATTTTTATAACTTCGCAAAAAAACATTCAATTATTAATTATTAAATATATAATATCAATTAAGAAACTAAAACCAAAATCTTTTCTGAAGTTGCTC